>NC_080725.1:13332500-13632500 GCF_019097595.1 Hemibagrus wyckioides
CGTATAAAGATTTTCGTGCTACAACAATCTTTACCACAAGGTGGCGACAAAGTAAAAAAATGATCCATTAGGCTTTACGGGAAAAATAGTTGAAAACTACAGATTTCAATTATAAAATTGTTGCTGGAAACAATTTTTACTTTATACAAAAATGTGGCAATAATTTTATTTAACAACACTATTTAGGGCTTTTTTGACCAGGAAAATAAACATTGGAAGTATGGTCTAATTGTTGTAGTTACTGTGTTTGTCAAATGAATCTACATTTCTTTTTTTCCCTTTTTTTTTTAAAATAGTTGTACTATTAGTTCTAAAATAATAATAATAAAAAAGCAACAAATAATATTTACATTTTTCTTCTTAAACGCCATTGGTCCTTTGGGTCACGTGGGTCACAAAATGGCAGCGACACAAAATAGCGTCGAGTCTGAAACACAGAGAGAGACAAAGCGACATAAACCCGATGAAAATGATGGCAAGCCCGCAGCGGAGAGCTCCATATCGGGCTTTGAAGTCGGGCGAATCCTCCGCGACTCTGCCAGGGAGAAAAACATTTTCGTGCACGGAAAGGTACAAAGCGGGAAGACGTTCTTGTTAGCTTGTTAACTAACGTTACTCCTGGGCTGCATCTCAAACAGCTGTTTGTTGTCTTCATTAGCGCACTCGTTAGTGTGGGAAATAATGGCTTCTACACCATTTGTAGTGCACTGTACGTGAGACACGGAGCCGTTTAGGATTCGGTTGACTTACCATGAAGTTACAGAGAGCTGATAATGCAAGATTGCATATTTAAATTTCATTCATTCTCAGATTCATTCAGAACATTTCAAGAGTTTTATAATGAAGACATGAAGAATACTTCATTTTCGCATTATTTCTTCCGTTGCCAACCCCATTTCTCCAGCTTTGTCTTATAGTAGGTTAGAAGACATTCATTCTTTTATTTTCCATTTTGGCTCTGTGTGTCATCACCTTTCGTTAGATTGATGACCAGGAGGCTATTGTCATCCTGGAGAAAACTCCGATCACACAAGATGTCCTTCCAGAGATGTTGAAGAAGAGCACACAGCTGCTGGAAATGAAGAACGACATCTACAGCACCTACCAGCTCCAACCACCACCGTATCTCAACGGTAAGGAACCTACATGTCCCTCAGACTGACAGCTGATCCTGGGTAAACTCTAGCTTGGTAGTGCGTCTTGATTTGAGGTATTTACGGTGTATTTTCCGCTAAAGACGTTGGCTGACGTTGATGTAGATTGTGAACGTTGTGTAAAATAATGGTTTTTAACGAATTCTGTCTTATTTGCAGGGGTTAAAACCACTGTGATCTGCCCAGCAACGGAGAAACACGTAAAGAAGTATCAGCGTCAAGAGACGTTTCTCATTGAGGAGACTGAAGAAGACTATCAGTCCATCACACTTCCCTACATTAACAGCCAGAGCTTCAGTGTGCAGGTAGGTCATGTCTCTGGACTGCTGCTGTCACCATTCCCACTGGCATTTAGCTTCAGCACTTGAAAATACACATCTGTTTTTGTTGTGTGTTTTAATAAAAATGTTGGCACACTTGGCTCTGTTTGGGATCCTGAGCCATCACTGAGCTGCTAACCTCCTGAGAAACTTCTACTTTTACAGGTAAAGTTACATGATAGGGAAGTTTGTTGTCATGCCATTGTTGTCATGGTTTTTGTGTGAGTGTGTGTGTGTGTGAGGACTGTCTCTTATAATATCGAATGCAATAAAAACTTGGTTGCTTTTCTATACAGTGGGTCTACAACATCTTGGAAAAGAAAGCGGAAGCTGACCGGATCGTTTTCGAAGATCCAGACCCACAGGACGGTTTTGTCCTGCTTCCAGATTTCAAATGGGACCAAAAGCAGGTTTGTGAACATGTGACAATAAATGAAAGAAATAATTATTTCACTAAATATCAACAACTTGTTTATTAGCACATTTTAAATGGAGGCGTTGCCTAAAACTCTGAGCACAGAATTAGATCTTTTACAATGTATTAGTATGATAAATAACGTCTGATTATTCAGAAAAAAAACTCAGAGCAACCTGGTTATGTTAGTGTCTGAGCTCCACCATAAAACATTAGACCAAAGTAAACTGGAGTTATCTTGTTCCCGGATTAGTGAACAGTCTAGTCGAATGCACTGTTAATGATAAGGAGGTTTATTCAGTCCAAAAGAAGAAATTAAATATCAGGCCTCAGTTGAGAAGTTTTGTTTGCATTATTTCAGGTTGACGACTTATATTTGATTGCAATTACACATCGAAGGGACGTGAAGAGTTTGAGAGATCTCACGCCGGATCATCTGCCTTTACTGAGAAACATCCGGGAGAAAGGACTGGTGAGTGTGTAAGAACTGACACAGGGAACGGAAGCGTCAGAAAATATTAAAAATGGGTGTAAAGGATCATTTCTTTATGTTAAATATTAAACAGTTTGTTAAATGAGTATATTCCTGGACAGTAAACAGGGCACGATGTTTCACTCTCTCTCTTGCTTTCTCTCATTTGTTTTTGTTGGTGTTGAGGAATACAGTTCTCTGCTCGTGGTAGAATATGTTTAAAATGCTCCCTGACTCCTAACAGGAGGCCATCATGAAGCGCTACAGCGTCCCGGCATCTAAACTGCGAGTGATGCTGCACTACCAGCCATCTTACTACCACCTCCATGTGCACTTCATTACGCTGGATTATGAAGCTCCAGGGTGTGGTGTGGAGAGAGCGCACCTGCTCACTGACGTCATCCAAAACCTGCAGGACCGACCGGAGTACTACCGCAAACACGCACTGACTTTCCCCATTCGAGCGGACGACGCACTGCTGAGCAAGTTCAGAGAAGCTGGGAGAGTCTAGACTTTTACTTTTGTAAACCTTGTAAGTGTGAGAGACGATTGTTCTTGTTCTTACTGTAATCCTGACAACGTCTTCTCCAATTTGTTCCAATTTTGTCATTTGACATGTATGTCATGTAGCCTTTTATACGCTTTTTTATACGAATAAAATATTCAAGGTTCACCCATGTGGCTTGCCATTGAAGCATCTTCATGTACTTCATTAACTGCCCTGTTACTAACAGCTCCACTTCCCCCTTTGTAAAAAAAAAACGTATTTGTAAAAACATCGCTGCGAATCTGGAGACAATTACAAGCTACATTATGAATTTCAAACTGTCTGGCATTAAATTTTGCTTTTCCACCATCAGTGATGTACAGGATCCCCTGTGGGTAACATACGATCTAACAATGTTTAAATATTTATATATACATAAATAAATATTCACTGGCTAGAAATATATATATTTTTCTTACAATACTTGTTGTTTTATCCATGATAAACATCCTCAATTTCCCAGTCTCCATACTACCACACCTATAGATTCATTCCTTGAACCAGTGTCCACTGGGAAAGGGATGATTTCCTCTGTTTATGATAAAAATACACTCTCTATATTGAAATCCATAAAATTTCAGTGGGAAGAAGAATTATTAGAGAGCATTTCAGATGAATTATGGGAGAGTATTTTATACAGGGTGCAAACATGGCTGGATCCAATGCAGAATACTCCATCCTACTTGGGTCAAACTCTCACAAATTTATGTTGATGTTGATCCTATCTGTTATTACTGTCGTCAGGCTCTGGCAACCCTGCTGTGAAATATTTGAGACCGTGTCTCAGGTGGCTGGAATAGCAATTAAACCTGTGGCTACAGCAGCACCGTTTGGTTCACTTCCTTTATCAGTTCATTGTCCAGGTTATGAGGCGGATTTTGTAGCCTGTGTGTCCCTCCTGGCTAGGCGCCTGATTTTATTGCATTCGAAATCATCTGCTCTCCCGATTCATTCCTTGTGGATTAAAGACATTTTTCACTTCACCAAAAAGAAAATAACTCACAGATATTCACTGAAGGGCTCTGTCGAGAACTTTTATAAAATCTGGGGCTCTTGCATATATGGAAACCTACACTCCTTTTACTATTTAAAAATAGTAAATTATTGAACTTTCCACCAGTGTGTGGTCGTCATATCTGTAATAATCTGTATAATTGATCCGTTTGTGTTTTTTTTTTGTGTGTCTTCTGATAATGTTTGAATTCTAATGCGTGTAATACGAAAAATATGAATAATTAACACTGCTGTACCCCGAGACTTCAAACACATTCGCACTGGTGGATGAAAACTGCTTTTTAAATATACATTATTACAAATAATTTATGACATTTTTTCCCCCTTCTGTACAGTTTGTGCTCTTTCTGTGTATTTTGTCCTACATACATCTCCAAACCGGCTTCAACTGGATCCCTAGGAGGAAAGAAAAAAAAAATCTATGGCATATTTATCGTTTTTTTAGCCCAGGGTCCCTGGCTGTGCAAAATTCATTGAGTTGCAAAGCTGAGGGGCCTCTTTGACAAACTTGCGGCCTCTTTTGAGGAGTTCAAACTTCACACACAGACTCTCTTCTCTCTCAAAAACTCTTTACGGCATCATAAAATGAAGCCGTTTGACTAATCAGATTATAGTGTGTGTGTTTTAGTTGTACAGTATTCTGCTAGAATGTAATATTAGTTGTACAGTATTCTGCTAGAATTTAATATAATAATTAAATACTTTTTTACAGTGCCTTGCATAACGCAACACTTTAACTGCACACAGTTTGACTTCTTTCGGATAATTACATGACTTCTGAGGCAATCAGTTTTGCAAACTATATTGATTTTTTTCAGTAATGGACTACTTGTGTCCCATATATAAGATTTCTACAAAATACAGGAAAGCAGAATGAATACTTATGCACAGTATGTAATACTTTATAACCAACTTTATTTAGATCGTCATATGGAATATTCTAGCATTCTGAGAGTGTGGATGTGAAGGAGGGGTGTGTGGGGTTTAGAGAATAAAGGAAAGTGTGATTGAAGGGTTGCTTTGTGAAGGTTTAGTCCCCTCATGGGTAAAATCCAAGCAGTGGGGAGGCTCTTTGGAGGGTTTTTGTTACCTATTTCAAAGTCCAAGAAGCCATGTAGACCATAAATGTTCAGTCATATCAAGGTACCATAATAGTCATAAGTGCATGTTTGTGTGTTTTTTTCTGATTTTTAAGATAATGTAGGATGTTTTGAACCGCTTTTCCTCTTTGTAAACAGTTTGGCATGTGCCTAGGATTAGGGCATTGCAATGCGGATTACTTTTTTCAAGGTACCCCAATGGTGTTTTGCTAGACGGAGATGTGAAAATACAGAACTTTCATCTCGTCTTTTGCTCTTTGTTAAAAGCTTTAGATAAACACGCTCATATATTTGGTACATTTGCTGCAAACCTCTGTGTCAGTGGAGGTAAGTTCCTTTTTCTGTTAGAGCTCACTAATTAAGCTGGTTGCTGATGTTCAGTAAATGACAGGATCTCTGCAATGATTAATATGATTGAAACGAGAGTGGTGTTGTATTCAGGCAGTGATGTTTGTGGAAAGAAATTGAGAGATTTTTTTTTGTAACATTATCTTATAACCATACTTGTTTTTATTAATTTGTTGCATAATATCTGCTACCGTGTACAGTAAATACAGCAGTATCAAATCATAACAGAATGTTGCTACATGAATATTGGAAATTTTTGCTTCTTTTTCTTTGGAAGGAATGTTGCAGTTCATCCGCAAGGAAGTTCATGATCATGTATCGGAACGTAGGATTCAACGGACGCGACTTGTGACCAAGGACGGTCACTGTAACATTGAATTTGGCAATGTTGCGTATCACAGCCATTTTGCTTACCTGATGGACTTTTGGACCACCTTTGTTGAGATCAGATGGCGTTTTGTTATACTTTCTTTTGTCGCTGCTTTCACAGGGAGCTGGTTTGTCTTCGGCCTGTTGTGGTACCTTATTGCAAAAAGCAACGGGGACCTAGAGGGAGAAAACCTTCCAGATGGCCATTTAAAGTGTATTGAAAACATAAATGGTCTCACAAGTGCCTTTCTTTATTCCTTAGAGACACAGACGACCATTGGATATGGAGGACGAGCTTTGACAGGTCACTGTGCCGAGACTGTAGCCCTTCTCGTCATCCAGTCTCTAGTGGGTGCCATTATAAACTGCTTCATGTGCGGCCTGATTCTGGCCAAAATCTCCCTACCGAAAAACCGAGCCAAGACCGTTACCTTTAGTGACACGGCTGTGATCTGTTTGAAAAACGAAAGTATGTGCTTGCAGATACGAGTTGCTAACCTTCGGAAGACGCTGCTCATTGGCAGCCATATTTACGGCAAGCTTTTGAAAACCAGCGTCACCCCAGATGGAGAACCTGTCATTCTGGACCAGATTAATGTTGACTTCATGGTGGATGCTGGTAAGGACAACCTCTTCTTCGTTTGTCCGCTGACGCTGTGCCATGTAATTGACAGTTCTAGTCCTTTTTCAGAGATGACTGCTGATACTCTTCAGCAGCAGGACATTGAGCTGGTGGTCTTTTTGGAAGGCATGGCTGAATCCACAAGCTCCTCATGCCAGGTTCGCACGTCCTACATCCCATGTGAGATCCAGTGGGGTTACTGCTTCCTGCCCATCATCTCCCGAACCAAAGGGGGCAAATACCATGTTGACTTTTCTAATTTCTCCAAAACCGTTCCAGTAGCCACACCTCACTGCTCCAGCTGCTATCTAAATGAACTCAACAGAGAACTTCACCAGCATGGACAGCAAGGCTTCGACAACCCTGGGTTTGAGGTAGTAACTACAGAAGATTTGATGGCCAATGCGCAAATGTAGAGACTTGGACATAGAAGGCTGGAGAACCTGGAGCACATTTTAGCGCTTTCCTTGCTGTAACACACCCATCTCAGATAGGGTGCTAGAGCTCAAAAAATGCTAAAATGTGCTGGACAGGGTTGGGAACCCATGGCCTAGAAAAAAGGGTTTGTCAGTATATTATTGTTCTCAATATACAAAGGACAAATAAGGTGTTCCTCAGGGTTCTGCACTAAGGCCTCTCTTGTATTCAGTATGCATTTATTTTTTGAAAAATAATTACAAGCTAATCTTCACAGGTACAATATATATCCAATCTACTGGATTTCCAATTTCAACTTACTGTTTAAATTTAATTAAAAGTTTTACTTAAAAAGTAAAAAAGTCTTTACTTAAAAAGCCTTTTTTGCAAGTAATTGTGGCTCATTCACTCCTTCAAGTTTTCTCTTACCTGATTGTTACTGATTGTATAATTGCCTTCAAATACAAGTGCAGCAGTTGACACCATTCTACTTTAATTGATAATAAATGCATCTAACAAATGAATCATTTCGTTGAGGTGGTTTGTGCAATTTTCAGAGATTTTTGCTTAATGCAGCAATAGCTCAGCAAACATACAAAGAGACAGACGTTCATTCTAAAATAAATTTGCAAAAAAAATATGTATTCCCTTTATTGTGCATGTATAGGATTTTTCCAGACTCTTCAGAAAAAGGAGCAGCTCAGGTTATCAGTTTGGCGGCATCGAAGCAGTTTTAGAAATGTTTCTATTTTGTGAGCATCCTTTTTGAAGCAGGTCAACACGGTGTAGTCCCTCAGCACTTGCTCTGCCATGGCAGGAGCAACAACGTGGCGTGTCACACTCTCATTATTTTCCAGCTCCAGACTTCCTTCATCCAGTATCTGTGCACACAAATGAAACACTTAAAGAATGCTAAATTTTAGTTTTTTTGGTTACATTTGGTCAAAGGGACTTGGGACATCAGGGAAAACATTCCCCTGATTTCTTGAACATACCTTACTCATAAGCACAAGAACTCCATGCTTAAGGTTAATCAGCTTGGTTGACATCCACCTGGTCTTGCTGAGGAGAGAGCTGGGGGCGTTGTCGTACCTGTCAAGAGAATCCTGCAGGTCAGCCAGGGGATCGATCCAGAACTGAACCAGAATCAAGATTGAGTGGAGGAGCCATTTGTCCTGCAACAATGAAGAACCCACAGACCTTAAAGCATTTTTAGTGCTGTCTCATCAACTTTGACATCTCTAACAGACAGCCTACTCAATTGGAACTCTATATTGATGAACCTACCGAAATTTGTTGAATTTCAAGTTTGGATGTAGGGATGTGCACAAGATTGGACATGCAAGAGTTGCCTCCATAGCTTTGATGTGCAGGTATCGCTAAAGGGATGAACATCTCCTCCTGCAAATCAGAAAGCTGCTGATACTTGATGCACATTTATCAAAGGCAGAATAAAATCTGAGCATAGATGTGGGCAGGTGAGAGTTAAGGGCCTTCCATTTTCCTGTATAAAACTTCAGCTTCTACAGCTTTTTATGTTGGGGCCTGAAGGTCCAGAAAGACCTTGATGCACACCTTGAGCCATACCTCTACTAACTAGTAGGTCCTGATGTAATTAGGAGATGAATTGGAAGTGGAATCAAGTGGCTGAACTTCCACATCATTGGGATATGTGCAGTTGCAGAGCAGAACTCCTAAATAGGGTTTTTTGGATAGTTCAAGTTTAGCTTTCTAAAATGGTTTTACTTGGAATTTCTTTGAAAAGTAAACACTTTTTATATGGTTCTATGCAAGAATCATTATAGGTTTTAATAGAGACACTACTGAAGAACTTTTCATAGAACATTTTTTATCAAGTAATCATTACCAAGCTTTGCCCACACAGAGCTCCTTCACATCCTTAATCTCAATTTAAACATGCCTGCATTTACTTACAAACAATGTCCTGGCCTCATCTGAGATGCGGTAGATGAGCTCAGCATGCTGGATGGCTCGATCCAGAAGTTTCTCTACAGAAATTGAGCATCGCGCTCCTGTAAGATCACGATCTGAGCATTCCAGAGCCGAGCCCAGTAATCCGTTTACAGAGCACAGCAAGATCCCTATCCAAATCTGCAGAACTGCAGCACAAAAAAATGATTTAGAAAACTTTAAAATAATCAGTTTTGGAGTGGTGTAATGAAGTTACAGTTTTGGATTATTTTTCTATAATGTTCTGAAGTGTTGTTTTCATTTTAGACATCAGTGATTTTTTGACTATTACACTAAAATGAATCTTAGTTGCTGAGTTTTATTTGTGACACATTATGCTTTCATCCATTCATAGTTATGTCGAAGCATGACCACAAAGGTCGTTCCTGTTATCACTTATGTTACAGAAGTTATAAACAGTCATACCCTCACAAGCCTCTTGTTTGTCTTTCATTTAAAAAAGTGTACGAATCTGGGAAAAAACTCCTGAAAGCCCTGACACTGGAGACTCCTTCCAGTAAATGTTAATTAGGCATCTTGCATGCCTGCTATACAAGTTCCCATCACTATAGAAACAATATGCATTAATTTGCTTGCTGTTATAGAAACTGATCAGCACTATTTGACCAATCAGATTTGAGAATTCAACAGCACTGTGATACAAGCCCTAAGCCATGTATAAATAAAGCCATATAAACATATCCTGATCTCATTCTGATGCTTCTGTAGTAGGGAATGAAGTAGAGTAGATACTGTACCTTTGGTCATGTTCATGATTGTAGAATGTAAGAAAAGTTTTGTCTAAATTCGCCACTGTACCTGTGCTGTCGTGGAAGACCAACTCCTTTTATACACCTTCTCAGCCATGAATAAAGAATAAGTAGTAAGATGATAGTTTGGGTCACAGATTGTGTGGGTCGATGATTTTATGCAGCGTTTCTGACACTGGGACTTCAATCCTGGAACATTATGCCAGCTACAATTTCTCAATATATACAAAATAACAGATTTACCACAGTTAAATAACGAGAAAAATTAAATCAGGATTTAAATACTGACTGATTGTATTGGCAAGGAAAAGTATCATTACTGGTAAATATGTCATACTGCTTTATACTGGGAAAATTGTCTTAAATAATAAGAATGATGAGGTTTCCTGTTCACACTTTTATTATATTTATAACTGTGAAAATTCTAATATTGTAAAATAAACTATAGTTTATACTAAAATTATTTATTTTTCTTGGTTGTCTGTCTACAGAATAATAACTAATAAAAAGAAAAAAATATACACTATATTGCCAAAAGTATTTGCTCACCCATCCAAATAATCAGAATCAGGTGTTCCAATCACTTCCATGGCCACAGGTGTATAAAATCAAGCACCTAGGCATGCAGACTGTTTTTACAAACATTTGTGAAAGAATGGGTCGCTCTCAGGAGCTCAGTGAATGCCAGCGTGGAACTGTGATAGGATGCCACCTGTGCAACAAATCCAGTCGTGAAATTTCCTCGCTCCTAAATATTCCACAGTCAACTGTCAGCTGTATTATAAGAACGTGGAAGTGTTTGGGAACGACAGCAACTCAGCCACAAAGTGGTAGGCCACGTAAACTGACGGAGCGGGGTCAGCGGATGCTGAGGCGCATAGTGCGAAGAGGTTGCCAACTTTCTGCAGAGTCAATCGCTACAGACCTCCAAACTTCATGTGGCCTTCAGATTAGCTCAAGAACAGTGCGCAGAGAGCTTCATGGAATGGGTTTCCATGGCCGAGCAGCTGCATCCAAGCCATACATCACCAAGTGCAATGCAAAGCGTCGGATGCAGTGGTGTAAAGCACGCCACCACTGGACTCTAGAGCAGTGGAGACGCGTTCTCTGGAGTGACAAATCGCGCTTCTCCATCTGGCAATCTGATGGACGAGTCTGTGTTTGGCAGTTGCCAGGAGAACGGTACTTGTCTGACTGCATTGTGCCAAGTGTAAAGTTTGGTGGAGGGGGGATTATGGTGTGGGGTTGTTTTTCAGGAGCTGGGCTTGGCCCCTTAGTTCCAGTGAAAGGAACTCTGAATGCTTCAGCATACCAAGACATTTTGGGCAATTCCATGCTCCCAACTTTGTGGGAACAGTTTGGAGCTGGCCCCTTCCTCTTCCAACATGACTGTGCACCAGTGCACAAAGCAAGGTCCATAAAGACATGGATGACAGAGTCTGGTGTGGATGAACTTGACTGGCCTGCACAGAGTCCTGACCTCAACCCGATAGAACACCTTTGGGATGAATTAGAGTGGAGACTGAGAGCCAGGCCTTCTCGTCCAACATCAGTGTGTGACCTCACAAATGTGCTTCTGGAAGAATGGTCAAAAATTCCCATAAACACACTCCTAAACCTTGTGGACAGCCTTCCCAGAAGAGTTGAAGCTGTTATAGCTGCAGAGGGTGGACCGACGTCATATTGAAACCTATGGATTAGGAATGGGATGTCACTTAAGTTCATATGTGAGTCAAGGCAGGTGAGCGAATACTTTTGGCAATATAGTGTATATAATGAAATCTGCTGTATTTCTAATTTGGGATTTCCTCAGGTTTAGTATAATTTTTATGTAATTACATTTAAAATTTAAATTATGTATATATTATATTTGTGTATCTCCGTTTGTTTACTTTCATGTCATCTTTTTATTTAATTTTTTATTTTAAAAAAAAGCTATTTTCCCTTGTTTCCTTACTGTTTATATTTAAATATATTTATTATATAGAACTTTGAACTTCTCAGTATGACAAGTGCTCTCATCATCATCATCATCTCCTTTATCCTCTTCCTCCTCTTCTTTTTCATCTTTTTCTTCTTATTTGTCCTCCTTCTCCTCTTTTTCTTACTTATCTCTTCTTCTTCTTCTTCTTCTTCTTCTGCCTGCTGGCTGACAATAACCAAGTAATTTCTGTTTACTTTTCGTTCTCCTGCTCTTTTTCAAAGGAGTTATTTCTGGATCCTCTCACCCTCGCATCTGAACCCCAGGGACTGATCTGTGGGCTGTAATTTAGCTGTCAGCAGAATTATAAAGTGCTCCTAGGTGTTCTGTAAAATTGGACTAAAACCTGGCAGACTCTTTTAGACTTTTAAACCTTGACTGCTTAACCTTGATAGTTCAGTCTTTTTTTCTCTACCAGAATTATTGGATCTTCTGACATTTTCCAGACAAATTTCCCTGGCTCTTATTGTGACTGTATAAAATCTTCAGCATTTATATGTTACACATACATTACATATTCCTGTATGACCTTAGGAGAATCCACAGAAATAAACACAGGTAGCTGTTTAAAGAACATTAATATTTTTTAAATAGTTTTTCTTTAGAAACCTCACAGCATGGATGGAGGTCTATTACTTACTTTTAAAAGTCAGATCTGTTCTTGCAGCTTAAACATGACAAACATCTGTTCCCTTCATATAAAACATCTCTTTCTATGCATGATGGTGATAAATGATACTTTGAGCACTTTTCACTCTAAGCTGTGCTAGAAGTGTGTATGAATATGATCTTGTGATGACATCAGTCCTTTGTTTGCTATTCATGATGTCTTGTTACAGGTGGCTTTTCACTGGATGGACAACGAGAGGTGCATTGAGGATACTTGAGAGATTAGATTTCGCTGTCAGTCTGACCTTTGGGTCATGTTTGTCTTCTGACGTAAGTAAGGATTTACACTGAAATAATCAAATCAGCCAAGCCACAAGTCACATAGTATGATTTTAAGAGATTCTGACACTTTTTCTTTCCTTCTCTTAGGTTTTTCTTCTGTTATGTCATCCATAAGACCTCCATCCAGAGGCCTACAGGTGACTTACATCTAGTTTTTAGCAGCTTATTATTGTACAGGATCTCATCCACTGATTCTGATCTGTTATTTCTGAGTGAGATGTTTCTCTTGATCATCCAGTTTTTCTACACTTTCCTGTGATTGAATCAAATGTTCATTTTTTCACCTTTCACTTTAGTAGAATATTGTCGAACCTTTAGGAAGCAACAACAGACATTTTGTAAATTAGTTGAATTGTAGCATACAGCTTATCTTGCAGAGATTTCTAATGATTACAAAGGCTTTATCTGAATGGTTTTAGACATATTTATTATTGTGAAACATCCATGAGACAAGTTAGCTCCTGTTATTACTTACGTAATTTATATCCATGATAAACTCTGTCGGGAAACTTTACATAGCACTAAGTGCTGACACCATAAATGTTAAATCTCTCCTAACAACAAGAAAGCATCACTACATCAATGATTCTTTTCTTGGTTAAACAACAATTTATTTTTTTCCAAATCTGTTTATTATTAGTTTTTGCACCTCCTTGTGACTGAACATCACATCAGAACGAATGCATTAACATAATCGCACTTCATTGGCTTTGTACAACGACAATAAAGTTGAATCTAATCTAATCTAATGAACCTATTTACGTTCCAGCAGGACATCAGGTCCGAGCCCTGGCGTTCCACCTGAATAACGCGCGCCTTCTGACTTTCCGACCAATCGGATTTGCTGTGGTACAAGTTCATTTACACCAGGTGTGATGAAAGTGAGTTGGTAAAGAGTTGCTTTGCAAGTAACTGTCCCCGTTTTTAACTTTTCTCTACAGCCGTAATAAAAGCCGCTCTGAGATGTACACGCTCCTGTCGCTTAGTTAATCCACAACACCTGCAAAATCACATCACTGCTGTCTGGGTTTTTTTTTGGGGCAACTTAAGCATGCAGTTACCATGACAATGGGAATTTAAGGCTTTAAAATTAAAATAGAAATATAGCTCAAGTGCTACAAACACCATAATATACAATTAATACCATAATTATCTTTTAAAAGTCTGGAAATAAGTGTTAGGTTACAGAAACACAGCATAAATAATTCTCTTATTCAAATTCTTTCAGAACAATATATTATATATAAAAGAGAGGAAAATGTTGGCAGGGATCCTCTACAAATAAATAAATAAAAATTATTTATTGTTTATTTAATTATTAGTTATTTAATGTTTATTTACAAATAAATCAAATAAAATGTTGGCAGGGATCCTCTGAGATCTTCAAATAAATAAAATGTTGGCAGGGATCCTCTGAGACCCTCTAAAAATAAATAAATATAAATGTTGGCTGGGATCCTCTTCAAATAAATAAATAATGTTGGCTGGGATCCTCTGAGATCCTCTTTAAATAAATAATGTTGGCAGGGATCCTCTGAGATCCTCTACAAATAAATAAATAAAAATGTTGGCTGGGATCCTCTGTGTAACGTCTGGGACCCCCGCCCTATGCGGGGCTCGACCCAAGACGCCCGTGGTGTGTGTGCGCACGCCAGCACACGGTGTAATGAGACCCATGCGCAGGATTCAGCGAAGCACTGCTTTTATTACATTTAAGACGCGACATAGGGAAACAAACGTAACACAAGACATGGCGTGGTTAACTAAACAAAACAAAAACAAAAACAAAACCTAGACCTTAGCTTGGCCATGGAACCTAGCAAACAAAACCCCAACAGAAACCACGGTACAGATAACAATCAGGGACAAGGACACAAACGCAAGGATCCCTATTTATAGGGGTAGACATTAGGGCTAATGGGATACAGGTGACACAATCAGGATAGGAACAATAGGAAGGGCGTAACAAAAGACACACAAAGAAGCAGGCTTCCAAGGTTCACCTGCCAGCGCCCTCTCTGGGCCAGCTGTTCCTGACACTCTGAGATCCTCTACAAATAAATAAATAAATAAAAATGTTGGCTGGGATCCTCTTAGATCCTCTTCAAATAAATAAATAAATAAAATGTTGCCAGGGATCCTCTGAGATCCTCTACAAATAAATAAATAAATAAAATGTTGCCAGGGATCCTCTGAGATCCTCTACAAATAAATAAAAATGTTGGCTGGGATCCTCTTAGATCCTCTTCAAATAAATAAATAAATAAAATGTTGCCAGGGATCCTCTGAGCTCCTCTTCAATAAATAAATAAATAAAATGTTGCCAGTTATCCTCTGAGATCCTCTTCAGATAAATAAACAAATAAAATGTTGGCAGGGATCCTCTGAGATCCTCTTCAAATAAATAAATAAATAAAATGTTGCCAGGGATCCTCTGAGATCCTCTACAAATAAATAAATAAATAAATAAATAAATAAAAATGTTGGCTGGGATCCTCTTAGATCCTTTTCAAATAAATAAATAAATAAAATGTTGCCAGGGATCCTCTGAGATCCTCTTCAAATAAATAAATAAATAAAATGTTGCCAGGGATCCTCTGAGGTCCTCTACAAGTAAATAAATAAATAAAAATGTTGGCTGGGATCCTCTGAGATCCTCTTCAAATAAATAAATAAAAAAAATGTTGGCTGGGATCCTCTGAGCTCCTCTTCAAATAAATAAATAAATAAAATGTTGCCAGGGATCCTCTGAGATCCTCTACAAATAAATAAATAAATAAAAATGTTGGCTGGGATCCTCTTAGATCCTCTTCAAATAAATAAATAAATAAAATGTTGCCAGGGATCCTCTGAGATCCTCTACAAATAAATAAATAAATAAAAATGTTGCCAGGTATCCTCTGAGATCCTCTACAAATAAATAAATAAATAAAAATGTTGGCTGGGATCCTCTTAGATCCTCTTCAAATAAATAAATAAATAAATAAATAAATAAAAAAAATGTTGCCAGGGATCCTCTGAGATCCTCTACAAATAAATAAAAAAACAGTTTGACAGAATAAAACGATCTACAAGAAGAATAATTTTTCAAAAGTAAGTTGAGTCGCATTGTCCCGTATATTTATTTATTTATTTATTTATTTATTTATTTTAATACAGAGTTGCCTGTCACACACTAGATGGCAGTAAAAGTCCAGGGTGTTCATTTTAATTCTAAAAGATCAATAACTCTTTATTTTGACGGCCGACTTTATTTTCTTTCCGTTTAAAAACTCCTGCGATGAGTTCTTTATTTAATAAAATATAAGCAATTGTTATTCCACCACAGTTCAGAGATCATGGAGTTAAATATGCAGTGTGTGAGGGGTTATTTTTGGTCAGACCAGAAGCAAAGTCATAAAACAAACAGAGACGTGTGACGTGTCAATCATTTCTCCCTCGAGCCGCCTTCAGTGCGCGTAAATCAGAGTCGCGCGCGTTCAGAGATCGAGATTTACATCATGTCCTGCTGGGGATTTTTTATGGCTTTGCATTAAGGGCTCAGTTACACTCCTGCTTTCTGCGCCGGGATAATTTCCCCAGTGATGTCTCGTATTCACGCAAAGTCACTCTTTATATTCGATTTATCGCTCTGCTCGCAGCTCCGGTCTGTTTTATAATTCAGTCTTAATCTTGATCAAGACGGCGCCAATGGAAAAGTGAAAACGAAGTAGTAAAGTAACGTGGCACTTATGCTACTGCAACGAAGGGCTAGAAGGCCGTAATATAATGAGATGATTTGGTTCGTGTGATGTAGACAGAAATTTAGTTGTTTAATTTAGTTGTTTAGTTGTTTATTTGTACAGCGCTTCTAACAATGGACACTGTCTCAAAGCAGCTTTACAGAACATAACAAAAAGTTTAAGATTAATATTAGACAAAAAGTTCAAGATTAACATTAGATTTATATTTAGATTTATTTGTATTTATCCCTAGAATACTAACTGGTGTGTGTGTGCTCATGGAAAACTGAAATAAATCACGTCCAGATGTCTCATGTCACATTTCAGCATCCTGGAATTTATATATATATATTTAAAGATTTTGTTCATCTGTATATGTGAGACTGTATGTGATAAATAATACACGATAGAACAACTGTCAAAAAAGTGTTTAAATACAGTATAATGCCTTAAAATATTTCCCCTGGGTCTTAGTAACCCCTGGTTAAACAGAATCCTGGGTTACGTTGTTAGACGTTTCATACTTCACCCGGGGTTAACAGTTAATAATGGCTTTTCATAATCTGATGTTTTACATTGTACATTCCTAAACTCTTATTTGCATATTTGCACCTTCAACAACCCTGATTAGATTAGTACAGTCAGATCACTTTAAATAGTGGTCTTGTGTTTTCGCATCAGTGAGAAAAGAATAGCGGATTTAAAAAAAAACTTTGTCATTAAAATGAAATCCAGCTTCTGGTAATTACTTTCAGGTAGTTCCTTAAACACAGTGATTTCTGACCGCCATTGAGTTTGACCTGAACTGACTTTTCTGACTCTAACTGTATAAATAAAACCGTCACATTAATATTATTAACGTTTTTAAAAAACGTCCTCAAGTGCTGTTTACCCAACATATATAGAGTGTGAAACCTTCCTCTACCCGGGGTTAAAAGCGTGGTTTAAAGTGACAGTATCCTGGGGTTAATCTCAGTATGAAAGTCTCTATAGAGCAGAGTAGGAGTTTACTGCTCATTGCAAGTGGACATCTTCTGTTTGAGTCACTGCATGAAAATAAACACGAATATCAACTCCACATCGAAACATTTACAACGTTGATGCCGACATTGAAATTCCAGCCATCATCATGACATCTCCTCTCGCACCCTGATTTAAGATGACACCATGTCATGACCGCTGCTTAAAACAAACTCTAACATCGTCTTCTCGCCAAAAATGCATCTGCTGCTTCAACACACTTTAATTCAGAAGCCTTTTTTCTTTCCTTCTTTTTTTCTTCATAAGACATCTTAAGGCAAAATTAAAAGAACTGCGCTTCAGAAGTTCAATAGATAGACATTACAGAAATCCTGTATCCTCCTTATTCTGTAGCCGTGTAATGGTTTTAATAAGCCCGGCTTCTGAAAGCCTTTTTTTTCTTTCTTCTTCTTCTTTTTTCTTTTATTAAATCTCACAACTGGTGTCTCAATACAAGTTTGTCTGAGAGGCTTTGCTTTTATAAGATGATTATATTTATGTTAATAAGGCTAGCGCTTTTATCAACATCCCATAATGTGAGGAAACGTGCAACGTGAAACGTGTCAGGGGCAGTGGTGGCTCAAGTGGTTAAGGCTCTGGGTCGTTGACCGGAAGATCAGGGGTTCCAGCCCCAGCACCGCCAAGTTGCCACTGTTGGGCCCTTGAGCAAGGCCCTTAAACCTCTCTGCTCCAGGGGCGCTGTATCATGGCTGACCCTGTGCTCTGACCCCAACCTCCAAGGATGGGATATGCGAAGAAAGAATTTCACTGTGCTGTAATGTATATGTGACAAATAAAGGCTGTTTCAGGAAGCCAGTGTCTGTATAATGAACAGTTAATGACAGGAGTTCAGCTGGTGTTCAACAGCCAGTACTTTGATAAAGGTAACACTTTATGATTCAGTAATAAACTACTTACATGGAGTTTTCTGTAAAAGAAGATTTACGGAAGGAGTCTCCAGCGTCAGTGCTTTGGAACTGTCAGAGCTGAAGATTTAACACTTTGTGGTTTGACAAGCTGCGAAAAAATATCTGATGAGAGGACTGTTTATAGCTGCTAGAACATAACTGAAAACGTAACGATACACAGCAATTCATCATCGTCATGGCAACAGAGTCTCATCAGCACTTCATCACATCACCTGCTTGTTTGCTATTTTCCCTACAACCTCACGTCCTGATGGATAAACATCTGGCTGTAGAAGATTTGGATCTGAGGGGCTTTTGAGGGTTGGACTTCTGATTGCTCAGCAATCTCTCAGATCTTGCGTATCGTCCGCTGATTCATTTTTTACACCGGATTTGTGAAGTGGTTACCAGGTGCCCTGGGAAATGACTCCCATTCCATGCTACTGAGATTTTTACCTGCCCGGTGCTTCCTTTTTTTCTCATCTCTCCTGACACCTGAATGCAGAGTCTCAGAGTTTGAATTGTTTTTATCTAAATGTGCAGGTCCTCATTAACAAGGGGACAGATTTGTCTGTTTTATGTGATGAGGTTCAGCCTTCCTCATGACTTGTTTATCTCATGACCCTTTACCTCATTCATTCTCCTTTATTTTCCATCAACACCAGCATGCCCGTCATCATCCGAAGCTCTGTGTGAGATCTATGAGGTGCCACTCCAACCTTTACACTAGAACTTGTACGGTTTAGTGCCTGAAAGAAACCCTGACCTTTTTAGGTGCTTTGTCACAGCAGGCTGTCAGTTAACTGCAGCTGAAGCGGAGTGAGAGAATAAAACTCACCTGGAGGATTGGAAAAATCTTTTCTGTAATGGAATCTTACGTAGAAGCACAATATTAATAATGATAATCATTATCAAGTAATTTGCTGTGATGATCAGACGAACATCGTTATGTCTCTCACGCCATTTTGCTCAGCACATAAATAAAGACTGAATATCAAACACTCAACTGTTTAGATTTGGCTTTAAAGAGATTTCAGAAGCAAGCATGAAACACTTCTTTCGTTCCAATTTAAACGCAATTATGTTTCTCCAGCAGCTCAAACAAAGAAATAAACTCCGTCAAAAACGATCCGAGCCGACGCCTTCATGCCTTATTTATGGACGTGTTTATTTGGATTTAATCAACCTCTGTGTGCAGTGAAATGAAATGTCGTGCTGAAGAACAACAACAAAGCAGAAAGTTCTCTTAATTAGACTTTATAAAAAAACACTTCATTAGAAAGTAATATGCGGTGTAAGGATCATGAGCGTTGCATAAATATTTTCGGAGAGCTGAACTTGGGGAAAACTTAGGAAGTGACTTTTATGTAACTTTTCATGCATATTTAGAGTAATTTACAGAATTTATTATCTGAATTGTCATTTTTGCATCATAACCATGTTATAAATGCAAATTTGTTAGTCTGAAGGCATAGATTTTGATTAGTAATAAGTGATTTAGAATCGATTTTAAATGCACATCGATTGCTGAAGACTAAAACTGTGTTCAGGTGTTTCTGGGAAGTTCCTGTTTACGTGTTGGGAAGAAATATGACAATTCTTAGCAAGATGGAGAATGAAGGTCTCTTAATTATTATTATATTATTATTATTATTATTATATTATTATTATAATTATTCTAAAAAGGTTTTTTTAGCTCTACTTCTAGAAAATGAATAACAAATAATACACAAATAATTAAAAAAAGTTTTAAATTAATTTATGAAGGTGATGGAAACTTTTTTGTAACAGTACTTATTTGATCATAATCAACTCATTTCTCTCCTATCAAACAGATAATAGCTGAAAATAACTTAAATTGTTCCCAAATCCCGAGACGAGAAAACTGTTGAGTTTTTTGTGATTGTTGTGGACAAAAACGTTAAGTTTTTTTTACTTTAAAAATTTTTTTTTTATATAAGTTACCCTAAAGTACATTAAAAAAGATATATATATATCTTTTAACTTTTAACTAAAATAAAAAAAAGTAAAAAAAAATTAACGTTTTTGTCCACAACAATCACAAAAAAGTCAACAGTTGGTGCTTCCTCTAGTTCACGGTTAATCTCTGTCTCTCAATCAAGCATGCATAGAAGACAAGAGGACAATAGCGTAATTGCTATTTTCAACATCATTCAGTAAGAATAACACAAAGAGCCGTCTCCAGGCCGTGTCTTTTCCAGTCCCAGGAATAGCCAGTCTCTTGTATCAGCTCCACGCGACTGGTATCCCCCCTCAGGTCCGAGCAGCAATTAAAAGCTCATTAGTTTGCATTAGAAGTGCATTGATAGTGATTTGATGAGCTGTGATTTAGGAGAGAACGAGAACACAAGCTCTGACATGGTGGAGAATTAATTAGGAAGGAAAAAGCTCATTCTTGGGAAACACAGTCCGGATCGGAAACATGGTTACTCTTATATCGTTTCAAATGACTGCTGATTCATCGTAAACATGACGTCTGCCCTCTTCCTCATACATGAGCTCACCCATGATTGGCTAGAGTTGCTCTGATTGACAGTTATGATGCCCCTTGTACCCAGAGAGCCACTTAGAATCCTGCAATTATTTTTCCCCTTTTAAAAGCATGCATACTCATGCAGAGGCAGTGTGGAGGATGTTACTCCTGATCTCAGAGGCTTCGATCCTGCTTGCATGATGTTCACTTCGGAGGCGGTCAGTAATTTCCCTAGTCGTGTGCTAATGAGACAAAACCGAGAGTGATTGTGTTGGATTGTAATGAGCTCAGTGTTAAGGGAGAAAGAGAGAAAGGGAGCTTTAGGAGCTTTCTTTCGTCTTGTGCAGATGAAGCTATCAGCCATCAGCCTGAACGTGTCACCAAGCATAGAGAGGAAACAGAGAAGAGCAAATGGTTTTTTTTCATACTAGAACTCATTGAAGGCACAATGAAATGCACACACTGCATGCTGTGAGGTGGTACATAATATCTGAGGTGTTTATGGAAATGAAAAGTTTCTCAATTTGTTTCAGACTATATTTGCATTGCATTTTTTCGAGTAAGTGTTTGTTTTCATTTCCTGACACATTTTCTGACAAACCGCATATCCCCTGTGAGTAAATTTGGAAGTGAATGCACTTGGGTAAATTTCCTCGAATGGTTTTCTCCCTTTCAGGATACAGATATTTAACTACTGTGCTTTAAATTCTCCATGTTTAGAAGAAGTTGATTTATTTTCTACTGCATTAGCAATGAATGGCTTAATTGTGTGTGTGTGTGTGTGTGTTTTGATATGGTAACGTTTTCTGTAACAAGGGAAGGAATGTTTATAGCTGCTATAATGTAGATTGATGAACAGAGAGAAGGAGAGCGAGCAAGAGAGATAGATATCTATAGATAGATAGATAGATAGATAGATAGATAGATAGATAGATAGATAGATAGATAGATAGATAGATAGACAGACAGACAGACAGGCAGGCAGGCAGGCAGGCAGGCAGGCAGGCAGACAGACAGTCTGACCAACCCAGTCTCACGCCATTACGTGCTTTGGACAGACAGACAGACAGACAGACAGACAGACAGACAGATAGATAGATAGATAGATAGATAGATAGATAGATAGATAGATAGATAGACAGACAAACAGACAGACAGATAGATATACTAAGAGAGAGAGAGAAAGAGAGAGAGAGAGTTATGGCTCCAGTGTTGCTGCTTCTATGATCTTAATGCCATATGTCAGCGCTGGCACTTGTCTGTCCAGATTCATCTATTACACCACAAACACACACACACACACACACACACACTGAAACCAGCTCCTTCTGTGTAATTTCACAATAATGCATTTGTAAGAGGAGAAATTCATCACAGAGCATTCATGAAGCACTGCTGTAGATATTACTGTAGATTTTTTCTGTCTCTTTTCTGTCAGGACTGAAACTTCCTTTTTCTCTTAGTTTCTTTACACACTGGTTACCTTTAATGCAACAAACGTTTATTTAGAGATATATCTATTGGTAGCCCCGTCCCTCTTCCTCTACTTAAGCAAAGTTGTTACTGTTGAGCACATGATCATCCAGGTATTTGTAGTGCGCTACTTTTTCTTCTTCCTTGTTGGGATTTTCACTATTCACACTACTTATACAATAATGAAGGCAACATAACTTAACAATATGCACTTGTTTAAGAGACATCTGGGTGAAGCAGCATGGAGGTGATGTTCTGATACAAATGCATCTTGAGGCTTATTATCATTATTGATATCCTGAATGATTTCCGAGGTATCAGTTCAGTCTTCTGTGCTGCAGCCATGATGCTTAATTAAAGGGAAGTGAAGACTTTGGTGACTGCAGGTCTATTAAAGTGATTAATTATCTAGGCGCACTTTATCTTTCCTTCTTCTCCTGACAAGCAGATTTTTTCTGAACTATTTTCTGAATTTTATTCTGAACTATAGCTGTATATGTTACATGCAGACTGATAATAATAAATAAACCTGCCTTAATAATAAACCCATGATTCATTTAAAATGTATTTTTTTTTTACAAAATGTCTTCATTATTATTATTCACATCTATTTTTTTTTCCATAATATTTTTTTTTCTTAATGCTAAAAAAAAGTTAACATATTTTTAAATGTAAACATATTTGTAACATATTTTTTAACACATTATGAATAAAAAATTATTTTTAGATTTATATTTTTTAAATATACTGAAAGCACCAACAATGCTCATGTGAGGATCAGAACTGGACCCCGAAGCAATGGAAGAAGGTGGCCTAGTCTGATGAATCACATGGATGGCCAGGTGCGTGTGCGTCACTTACCAGGGGAACACATGGCAACAGGATGCACTGTGGAAAGAAGGCAAGCTGAGGCAGTGTCATACTTTGGGCAATGTTCTGCTGGGAAACCTTGGGTCCTGCCTTCCATGTGGATGTTACTTTGACATGTACCACCTACCTAAGCATTGCTGCAGACCATGTACACTCTTTCATGGATTCCCTGAGGGTTGTGGCCTCTTTCAGCAGGATAATGTGCCATGCCACAAATCAAAAATGCTTCCCAATCCCAATTCCCCCAATCTCAATCCAATTGAGCATCTGTGGGATGTGCTGGACAAACATGTCTGATCCATGGAGGCCCCACCTCACAACTTACAAGATTTGAAAGATCTGCTGATCTTGCTGCCAGATAACACAGCACAATTTTGTCATAATGTAATGGCTAATCAGTGTATATATATATATACATTTGTTAATGCTATATGCAAAAAGATATTTATACATTTTTATTTACATTTATATATTTTCAATATCATTTTTTATTTATGCAAAACAATTGACTGTGAATCTGGAATTAAAATGATTATGTCCTGCCCACTGGAGTAAATATTTGCATATAAACACATCCACATGCTAACTCCACTTCTGGATCTGCCTCAGACTTTTAGAATTCTTTCCCTCATTTGGCTTGTTAAGATCCTGCTAATTAGCTGCTGAATTGAATCATGAAGTGTGAAGCATCCAAGCTTTCCAGGACTGGAGAGGATCCAGCTATTTTGTATTTCATGTAGGAAACACTGAATTGAATCATGAATGTAGGAAACACTGAATTGAATCATGAAGTGTGAAGCATCCAAGCTTTCCAGGACTGGAGAGGATCCAGCTATTTTGTATTTCATGTAGGAAACACCATGCGACTGAGCCGGGAAGGAACCTCGATTCGCTCGACTGACGTTTGAACCTTGAGAGTAGGAGAAGAATTAATCAGGATGAGCACAGCATGTGAAAGCACTGGTATATTAGGATAGGAAGATCTCTTCTGGCTAATTAGATCCTGTGAAAACTGCCACTAACCTTCAAAGGTCAGTGTTGGTTAAAAAGGTGCATTTATTTTTGGGAAAACTCACTCCACAGACTTATGAAACAGCACAAAACCTTAAAAAACACAACCTTTTATTTCTGGGTTATTCTAAAAGGCCTCCAGAAAAGCTATTTCTTATGCAAATGTAGGCTGTTGCTTCAGGTGCTGTATCGCTTTGAATGCGTCATTAGATTTTCATTTCCATAAATCATCATAAAGTTTGGAACAAAGTGGTTTTTGGTGTGTTTTCTCGACTTCTTCTGCCTGTCTGCGTGATGACTGCAGTGCTCTGTGAGGGCAGACTGGCCTGAGAGTTTTCATCAATTATACATTTTAGTGACAAATAATCCATATGTTAATAATTATTATTAAAGCATCAGATTTGATGAACATTAAAACACTATGATAAAAATTAGCTAGTTTTATTATTTTAATCTTGTCGAAGGCTATAATATCTCAAACTTTGTAATGTTTCTGTGTCCTGGTTATACTGGAATTGACACTGAACTACATTACCCATCAGCCCCAGCAGGTCACATGGTTTCTTTGTGTTTCTATGTCAAGCTTTTGTCATTGTCATGTTTGCTGTGTGTGAGTGTGTTGTTTCTGTGTTTTTTTTTGTGTGTGTAAGGTTTAGGGTTGCAGATCTCCCCTAATCAGAATCCCAACACACAACTCTCTCCGTTTGCTATATCCACCCCAGTGTTTATACTCTATACCTGTATTAGGATCTAAATTTCTCCTGAAACCTTTCATCATGAAATCTCTTTTCTCTGACACGTCCTGTTAACCGTCCTGTATATTTATTTGCTCTGGAAGGTTGTGTTTAAATCCCAGGACTGTCTGAGTGTCAGGGTGTCGGTCTTGAGCCCTTCAGCAAAACTCTGATCTGCTAAGCCTGAGGCATGTTATATTGGATTTCTGCTGTAAACATGTCAGATAAAAGAAACTTTTAAATAATCACTGTTAAATAATTACATTACAGCAATCACCATTATATTAAAAAAAAAATTCTAAGGATGAATTCAGGTGTTGTGTGAGTCATGGATCGAATTAGAAACAAACATGAACGTGGTTGATGGTTTGAGTAACTTGGATGCTAATAACTCCCTTATGATGATGAGAGATCATTTATTCCTGACAGCAGTACAAAATGCCTCAGGTCACTTTCAGTAGCAGGTGATAATAATAATAATAATAATAATAATAATAATAATAATAATAATAATAATAAAATAAAACAAATAATAATTTGTTACTAATAATAGTAACAAAATAAAGCAAACAGACGGAATTTGTTCACTACTTTTACATTTACACAGATTCCACTTACTTGTATTCAGACTCAGAGCTGTGTCCTAAATGACCTACTACACACTGTGCACTTATGCTATGCAATCTAGTGTGTTTTATTCCTTGCATAACCTGTTTTGGCAATTTTACGATTGCAGAAATGAATACAAAATCAAGCAAACTCTGTGATATACGGTGGATCTTGCAATTTTTCCAGAAGGTGTTGTGTGACGTCATCATGCGCATTCATCCTCTTTAATTCACGTGCGTGGAACATGAGTACAGCTCTCATAGTACAGTCATTACATATGTGTTTCCACTAGCAGGAGTTTAAAAAAAGAATTCCCTGCAAGTGATTTTACTAATTTAAGTAGTTTAATGCAAAAAAGCACAAACAAAACAAAACAAAACCCATTTTTGGCAATCTGGAAGGGACTGAAGAGAGAGTGAAAGAGTGAAGAAAGGGTAAAATATCTACACGTATTAATACAAGAATAAGAACAATGATTGCACTTAAATAATGATAAAATTATAGCTGGTGTACATAAACCTTTATTACTGTACTAGTCTGGAATATAAACTTACATAACAAGCTGAACTGGAATCAGAGACAAAACAAAAAACATCATAATCGTGTGTAAAAGCTTTCATTCGTTTTGGTTCTAACTTGCAGTCATTACACCTCTTTTACTTGAGTTCAATAGCAGCGGGTTTGATTTACTTACTGTGTGATTCATAACTGTCTCTTTGCTGCTTTTTTTTTTTTTAAACCAGCAGCTACATTTTTAAGCAGCAGGAACACTTGACACATGCTGATTAGCGCGGAGGAAAGGGCCAAGTCTTTTGCCCCTTTTGCATAATAGAGTGTGTATCGATGCTTCACACCAGGAATACCAAATGCATGTGGAAAATATTTACGAAGAATATTGTCATGCATCACCTTCTCTGCGGTGTCGGAGTCAAGCTGACATTTAGAGCAGCTTCGCTTCTCGCTCTGTTGTTGGAGGATTTCTTAATTTGACATGGGTCAGTGCCCGAAAACAAGGATTTCTTCTGAAAGCACAAACTCACATGTTAGCTGTAGCCACAGATTCCTGACTTGTCTTCTGTTGTTGTGTTTTGAGATGCTTTTCTGTGCACCACGGTTGTCAGGAGTGCTTATTTAAGTTACTCTAGTATGACTGCAAGCTCACAACAGTCTCACAATGTCACTTGAAATGTGAGTTTCTATCCATTTACAATTGAACTGTCACCTGCTTGTTTTTTTTTTAAAGAACCAAGTTAAAAGTCAATAAACTCAGAGGAACACGGCGAGCCGTCTCTCCTCACACCGCTGTGATAATTCCTCCAGATCAAACACAGCTGCAAAGGTTTTAATCGATTTTCTCAAAGTGTGCAATTTAGAGATCCGATCACTAAAGAGTGTATAGATTTATCCAATTTTTGTGAGGTTAAAATGGAGGTTTGGCATGTTTGGAAATCCGGCATGTTTGAAAGAATAAAACTCTGCACGATGTGATGTTACAAGAATACAGTAAGCAGCAGGCCAAAGAATGGGGAAGAAAATTATTTTCCTTTCAGCATGTTCTGGAGTGTTTGCTTCTTCTTACACCAGAGCATTTTCTTGTCATTATAAAAGAATAAAGCATTGCATATTTTATCCATTTCTAGTTACAGATAAAATAATACAAATATATTTTTATTTGTGTTTTATTATTTCCAAAATTCCTGGATTTTAAAATTATGTCTAAAATGTTACAAAATTATGTCTTTTTTTATATTATATATATATTTTTATTTACATCACAATAATGACACAATAAATATCAAATCTTTTCCAAGGCCAAGACATTATCATCTCTCTCTCTCTCTCTCTCTCTCTCTCTCTCTCTCTCTCTTTCTTCTCTTATAGACTTATTTCTTCTTCATGCACTTCCTGTCACTTCAGTGTCTCACACAGTAGGTGGCAGTAAATGTCTGATCTACGCGCTCTTCATGTGCAGCTCGACGTGTCTGTGGGCAGAAACCAAACATGAGTCAGTGGAGAAAATGTAATGTGATGATCCACGTGTGTAACTTTGAGGCATATAAAAGAAAAAAAGGCCAAAAAAAATCAAAACTAATAATAATAATGTTGTTGTTCTTTTGGCTGCTCCCTGTGTGTGAAGGGTCACCACAGTGGTCCGACTGGTCTGCACAACAATTTGACACAGGTTTTACGCCGGATGGCTGGGAATTGAACCCGGACTTTCCAGATGGTAGGTGAGAAACCTACCACTGAGCCACCAATGCCCAATAATAATAATAATAATAATAATAATAATAATAATAATAATAATAATAATAATAATAATAATAATAATAATAATAATAATAATAATAATAATAATATGAACAGTTATAATGAAAAGTTATGTTTATACTTATATTTATATATTACACATTTATAAAATATTTAGTTATTTATTTGCTCTTTTCTTGTATTGTGTGTGTGTGCATGTGTGTGTGATTTCTGTCAC
The DNA here is from genome assembly GCF_019097595.1 of Hemibagrus wyckioides. Lineage (NCBI taxonomy): Eukaryota > Metazoa > Chordata > Actinopteri > Siluriformes > Bagridae > Hemibagrus > Hemibagrus wyckioides. Next base: position 13,360,281 of record NC_080725.1, read on the forward strand.
CCTGAAACAAAACAGAAGTCGATAATAAAGACACACAAACATGTATCTTATATCTTTATATCACTATCTTTAGATTATATTCCTGCTTTACAAAGCAATCTGATTTCCCCGATCAATGTCTTCTGGGTCTGAAAAACAGCACCAGTTTGTTCTCTCCCATCCAAATGAAAAGCTAGTGCCTCTTTAAAACTGGCCCAAAGAAACACTAACAAGACTCTCTAAAAATAATTGGCTGCTGTGACACTGGATCCTTCAGGGGGCTTTAATAAAGAGGTTGAACCCTAAAAAAAATCATGTGAAATGCCTCATAAACACTGTGGTTATTATTCAAACTCTGTCTGGGTCTCCATCACACCTTAACATATAATCATTAAAAAAACTTCAGAAATAGAATTGAAGCACTCTTTTCCATTAGGTTCCAGATTCACCCTGATAAAAGACATCAGACAGGAAGTTGCATCATCTGCTTTTTTTGTAGATCATGAGAAGAAGTTCTGTAAGTACATTTCTAATAAATACTTTAATGATATTATACAATATTTGACCTACAAACCACAGATTGAAATATCAGAATATTAAAAATGTTTATGAAAAATTTGTAACAGATATGTGCATTGTTAGCTCATAGGAAGTGGCACTGAAGGGGAAAAAAACAATTTTGTAAAAATAAATAAATAAATAAATAAATAAATATTGTAGCCTGAGATAGCAAACAAACTTTTTATTCATGTTTTCTTTGATTTAAAAAAAAAAAAAAGTTGAAGAGGGGTAAATGGTACCACAGTCATGGACTACATCCTGAGTAGATGATACGAGACAAGATAAGGGAGCCATGTTCTTTGTGTAAATGTAAATGATTTTAGTCTACAGTACAGGTGTATTAGAGCCCAGACAGATAACCATTCTGTGTGTGTGTGTTCTTTGCCTATTCCAGTATAACCCTTATCTAATGCATTGCAATGAATCTTCAAACCTGTTCCAGATCTGTCTAGAGAACGTGGTGAAACACATCTGCCACGCATTGTAATATCCAAGTTTTCCGGCTATTCGTCAAGTTAATAGGCCGTGTTTGTGTAAGCACACGGAAACGGCAGAGAGCAACACTGCCGCATCATTAGCTGCTTTAATATTAGCAGACACGGTAAGGATTTGACACAACCATCATGATAAAGCTTTCACAGTGGCTGTGTGAGGTGAGATAGAGAAGGAGGTTTGGAACGATCAGGTAACACACCGTGAACATCAACGTTTTATTTCACTTCCTTCATATTTGTGGATTGTGCAGGATACAACAGACAGCACAGTGAATGAGACACCACAAGACAACACAAGACAGCAGACATAGCATGGACATGTTTCTTATCAGGGTGTCGTTTTTTGGATGTGAGGCTGAAATCCTTTGAAGCTTGTTTAGTGGTTTTAACAAGTTGAGCTGCAAAAATGGTGTTCGAACACAGATCATTGTCTGGAGCTGTCTGGAGACTAGCACAGTGTTTTTATCCCTAATACAATACAAGTGCTCCATTTATTTCCTGACGTGTCCAAACAGCTCTAAATTATTTTCCATCTGCTTGACTCAAACATTAAAAATTGACGCCTGGAATGCGTTCTGAGGTCTTCGGCATTGTCTGTGGCTTGAGATCTTCATCAGTGAAATGTTGGCTGTGTAGCGTTTTCAGATTTTAAATTGACTTACACAATCGAAAAAGCAGCTTTACAGAAATCCAGAGCTGGATTTAGATCCTTGACCAGCCAGAGGTGACAGTGGTGAGGGAAAAACTCCCTGAGATGATATGAGGAAGACTGACTCAAAAACCATGTCCTCTTCAGGATGACACCAGAGAGTGGGATTAACCAGACATGGCATGTAGTCAGCATGGGGTTCAAGCACTTACAAATACTGAGCTCTTGGTGATATTTTACCCGAGTCCAGAGAGAACTATCACTAGTATGTTTTTGGAGAATTTTTAATCCACTTGTCAGTACTAACCTGCTCAGGAGATATTGAGAACTGTTGAATTCTTGACTCTGATTGGTCAAAAGGCCTTGATTAAATTTCTATATCAGCAGGTTCATTCAGTTCTTCTCATTCACCAGAAGAACATATTAAAAAAATTCACATTAATATTGCTTTCTTGTAAGTCTTTTATAAGTAGATTTATGGAAGGAATCTCCAGTGTCACTTTGTCAGATGTTATGTTTTAAGGTCAAGATAGAAAAATACCCACAAAGCTGATCAGGAAAGGACTGTTTATAGCTGCTATTACGTACGTTAGAACATGAACACTTTTTTTGCCACCATTTCAGCTGGCTTGCTCATTAGGGATGAATATAAATAAAATGTTTCAACTGTGTAATATTTGTTTACATTTTTTTTTATTCCTGTAAGCTGCTTTGTGAGAATATCTGTTATTAAAAGCTCTCCCCCAAGTAGAATTGAATTGAACTAGCATAACATAAACAGATAAAATGTACAAAGTGTATTGGTTGCATCAATAAGTAATAAATTTATTACATAATTACTTCATAATTATCATCATTAATATCTGATGTAAGATTCCCGTAGTGGATTTAGACCGAATGTTATTTTCTGGTGTTTTGTTAAAGCCCTTGCTCTGGCTGGTTGTGAGAGGAAGCCAAAGGCCAAGCAGTCCTCTGGGACGAACAAGACCGAGCTGCTTCCTCCTACACTCGTCAGAATCCTGCAGCAGGAAGAGACAAGTCAAGCGCTGTGATCTCCACCACTGCACTGCTCCACATTCCTCCTGAAGCCTTGACTAAAAAAAAAAAAAATCACCCCTGTGAGCTGGAGAAATATAAACCCACTGAAACATCAGACTTCTCCAAATTCTACACGAATCAAGCGAAAGCTAATTATGGAGGATGTGAGAGAATGAGCAAAGAGGTGAATCGAACGTCTCTGGCTCTTACAGGGTAAAAAAAACCTGCAGTGATCCAGAGCCAACAGCTTTTCTTTGAGACTCACTAAGATCTTAGCTTGGGCACCTTGGCAATAATACCTGCTGCTAAAAGATTTCCAATGTGCTAACACTCCAGCTAGCAGTGTTAATATGTTCAAGATCTTGTTGACATTTATACCAGAGAAGCTTGCCAGAATAATGTAGCGTACCATGAACCTGTGCTCTAGCTTTTATAAACTGTTCAGGTTTTAACCAAACAGTGAGGAAAGTTATCTAAATAAAAACATCTGATTTTTAGTTTCTGGTGGTAAGTAAGTCCATGTTTCTCTAAAGAATGCTAAGGCTAAATGTTAGCTAGCATGATAATAACTTGACCATGCAAACTAGCTGAATGTTAATAGTATCAGGAAAGTATGTAGCAACAAACACATAACCAAGTCAACATGCTTTTGTTTCTACCCTCCTCTGCTTTTCGGCCTTCTGAAGATACACCAATGTACAAATTCTAACTGCTGAAATGAAAATGATCTCTGCTCCTCTAAATTCATTGCCGTAATATGCCATGTCGAGCACCACGTTTTGTCATTGAGATTAAAAGGAACATCAAGCAGTAATCAAAGACCTGTTTTATCATAGCGTGTAATGGGAATGCAAAGCAAGCCCGGGTTTATTTCCCATATCACAATGAAGACCGGATGAGCGATGAGTGCTGGAAACACTACGCTTCTTCACTCTTAATAGGCGTTCAGATGTAAGATAGCAACGGCTAAGTGCAGAGAAGCCTGAAACATCTGGTGAGGCTTCATCCCAGCACTAAGATAACTGGTTCATGGAAAAGAAGCTAACTCTAGCTTATAGAAAGGAGTAGCTTTTGGTCATAAGATAATATGATAAACTACTCTCTGTACGTTTTTATAAACGTTTTCCATTAAGAGCACATGAAGCGGTCAGAGGCAGGAGTTGGGAAACAGACATGAAGGAAATTGTTCTGGTGGGAATAACCAAATTTTATTAGTCAGTGTCACTAAGAAGAAGGTTCTAATGAAGAACAATTGGTTCTTCTTGATTGGTTGTTGGGAACAATGCTGATCAGTGATTGGTTGTTGATAAATTTGGTGATTGGTAATTGGTTGTTGAAAACATTGATGATCACTGAAGAAGTTTGAAATGACTGTGAACAGTGATTGGTTGTTGAGAAAAATAGTGATTGGTGATTGTTAGGATTGGTGATGATCAATGTTTGCTTGTTGATATATTTGTTCATCTGTGATTGTTAGAACTATGATGATCACTGATTGGGTGTTGGTTTTGATGATAATCATGATAATGATTGGTTGTTGTGAACAATGTTGATTGGTGTTTGGTTGTTGGGATTGGTGATGATCAATGTTTGGTTGCTGATATATTTGGTGACCAGTGATTGTTAGAACGATGGTGATCACTGATTGGTTGTTGGGATTGGTGATGATCAGTGATTGTTGAGAACGATGGTGATCAGTGAAGGTAAGAACAATGGCGATTGGTAATTGGTTGATGATCACTGATTGGTTGTTGGGATTGGTGATGATCAGTGATTGGTTGTTGAGAACAATGGTGATTAGTTGTTAGGATTGGTGATGATCAGCGGTTGTTTGTTGATATATTTATATATATTTTGTTAGGACGATGGTGATCAGTGATTGGTTGTTGAGAACTTTGATGGTCACTGATTGGTTGTTTTGAATACAGTGATGATCAATGATTGCTTGTTAAAAAAGATGATGATCAATGATTGGTTGTTGGGAACAATGATCAGTGTATACAGGAGAGTCTGCTTAAAAAAATTGGTACGTGTTTCCACTTGGTAAAAAGTGGTAAAAAGTTCTATAAATTTGCCATAGCGATAAAGTCACTAAGGTTACAATACTGGCATTAAGACATAAACACATACCACTTTGATTTTCTAAAAGTTGATCCTTGTTAGGGCCAAGCGGGTTCCTGATGTGGCATTTAAATGTGTACTTCACTGTAGGCAGCTCTGTTACTATCACTAAACACACCACAGGCTACTAAAACAATGTGCATGTTTTGTTCTGTTGTGCTGTCAGTTAAGCGCTAATTGGACTTTATAGTTCCCAAGTGCATCACATCGCTGCAATTAGCACTTAAAGGTCACGGCGATAGTCCTGTCTGCCTGCTGGAGACTGCCTTAATCAGGTGTCTAAAATGTGCCCTGTAGAACTTCACCTCCCTCAGCCACTTGTTGGAAGAGCATAGAAAGCAAAACTGGATTCGAGGTCATTGGTTAATTAGAGGTTCACACTATCCCAAAGGATAAAACACAGAGCCCAGTGTGAGAGGGTTCTCCATGTTTCAGCACAGAAAGCACAAGAATAATTACAGGAAACCTGCTTGTAGCTGAATACCCTTTCACCAGACATTGAAAAATCCAACAGAAGACCTCGCACGTCTCTTTGACGGACGTCTGGTTAATGTTGTTCTCATCAAAATGTTTTGATTTTCAGATGCTTGTCTGAGCCTTGACGTGAAGCTACAGCTACGCTGATCACCGAGCGCCTGGATGTCCCGTTTGCCCTTTCAATTAACTCGGAATGGCTAAAAAAAGTCTCATGCAAGATGCACACTCGACTCTTTCAAATCATAACTCCTGTCATAGTGATGCATGGAGAAAGCCGTTAATGCCAGCGCTTCTCTGGCACATTCTAATGAGCCCGCTGACTCTCTAAAAGCCGCCTGTGGCCGCTAATGATAACCCGGATTCATCACCGCCCGAGCGCGCGCCTGAGTCACGCTCAACCATAATAAAGCTGGACAGGGCCATACGCCTCCTCCCTGATAATTATCTCTTAAAGGCATGTGTGTGTGTGTATGTGTGTGTTTACTTTCCCTTTCAAGAGGAAAATGGAGCAAGCCCAAAGAATCACTAGATTTCAAAAAAGCTAGTGGGTGAATGCTTTAGGTCTTAAAGTGCCCGTGGTTCGTATCCATGCCAAGGAAAATCTCCAAACCTGAGAAATAATAAGACCTTAGTCTTTCAAGCTCATGATTAGTTGCTAAATCCCCTCATTTGTTAGGCGTGTTATTAAACAGTGCTACATGACATGCCACAAGCTGAAGTGCAGGAGTGCAGCCTCATTCCTGAGCCTGAAAGAATAAAAAAACGTTATCAAAGAAGTGATTTCGTTATTGTGGTACCATTATTAAAAAATAATTAAAAATAATATTATATGTAAAATCAAGGTAAAAACATATTCTTAAATGTAATGATGTAACATCCACTTTTCATGCTTCGAATAAATAGCTTAAAAAATGAATAAAACACATAAAAATGTGTTGAATGAATAAAAAACATTTCTGTAAAATATTCACAAAAATAATCATTAACATTTAAATAATTTTTCTCCGAGTTTTCTGTTATAATAGAAGCTGATAGAAAAACAAATGATTTTATTTAAGAACCCTGTTACCTAAACCCCCAGGAAATCGTTGGAACATTCCTTAAGTCATATGTTCAACGGGGTGTTCACAGGAAGAAGAAAGGTAAGTTCTCGAAAATATAACTGAACTTAAATGTACTCGAATAAGCACATTTATATTATCAAAACATGTGTTTTGATTTATTTGACTAATCAGAATTGAGAAATTCATGTAACAGCATCATGCAGACGATACAATCTTCCAAACTTGGCCTGTTTGGTTGCTGTTATTTTAGATCAGAAACTCTCTGCATCCGGAGGCACGTTGTTGACGCGACGGATTTGAATCTCAAGCTAATAATCACGGCGAGAAAGGAGATATTTGGCTGAAACAGAAAAGTATAATCGAGCTGCACAAAACAAACTAGATAACAGCATAATAAAGCGATTCATTCTGAGGAAGTAATAAAGCCCTGTGCTTCCTTAGAAGGAGACATTCAAGTCTTTTGCAATCAAAGCTGTCCGACTAAAACCCCCTCCACAATCACACACACACACACACACACCAATCCATAAAAGCCTTTAGGATGCAATCGGATGTGTCTGTTTGCAGGAGATAAAGACTCGTTCGCCACATCTCCCACACTGAAAAGTTGCCGGCGTCTAATCTGGCACTCTGCGCTGACAAGAAATGTCATTGACTGTGAAAAACAGAGAGAAGGAGAAAGATCTCTGTGTAGCATTTGTCATTTTCTTCCTTTCAGAGGAAATTGGCAAATTGGGGTAAATAACGACTTGTAGCTCTTATCGCTGCCCAAGGAAACAAAACAGGAAACAAAATGCTCAGGACATCAAACACAGCATTTTAAAAACGTGCATCATCATCAACATCATCATCATCATCATCACTGAGACATGTGAAGCCTCAAACAGGCCATTTATACAGTCTCTTTCAAATTATCAAATCTGATTGGCCAAAAGCTGTGGATTCATTTTCTTATACAATAGAAAAGCTGCAAATAAAAGACAAGTGTGTATATGGTAAAGCAGAGCACTTAGCATTAATCTAGAACTACAAAGTTTATATTTAATTATAGAGTTTCTCATATAATATTTACATAAAAAACACAGCTGAACAAACTAGTAAAAAATTCTATTCATTCTATTAATGGAAAAATGTTATATCCACTAATTAAAAATAAAGTGGACTTAAATAATACCAGAGTGTGCAAAACGTATCTTCTACATGGCTAAAAACACCGCCTAAACAGAAATGAAATGAGATAGAATGAGTGAAATCGTGCAGCAAATGTAGGAAAGTGGCTGTAGATGGAGAGTGAGGACAGAGATGGAGAATAAAAAACTTGCAGTTTCAATAAATCTTTAATGAAACGACATCATGTCATTCTGATTAAAGCAGTTTCCATCCTGCTGTTGATTCATTGTCCTATTGTGTTCACCTGTGCTGTGTTTAGTGTATCAGTATCTTTGCGAAATCATACCACACATTCTCTAGCATTAATTCTGACTGACTTTCTCCTGCCCTGAGCTGTGGATTATCCTAGTTTGTGTCTCAGATCGGATGCTCGATCAAAATAGTTCACGGAAGACATATGATCCGAAATTCCAAGCTACAAATACAATTCTATGATGTTTTGCAGAAATACAGTTCTACCATATACAATTAGAGAATAATATGTTTAAGATGTAAAAGCCTCAATCAAGAGTGTCATAAATATAAGAGCAGATTTTGACACTCCAATACTAAAATGTCTAACACTGACTTACCTTACAGTCTGTCGGTAATGTTAATTGCTAAATTATGCTTAGCACTTACGTTTCTCAAAAGCTTTTCCTCTTTCACGCCGCACGTATTGCGCCAGACACGGTGTTGTCCCTACGCGCTTCTCTAATTCCATAATGCTAATGACCCGACTGCTTGCTGTCCTCTTGTTATTATTTGACTTTTCACAATGAGCCCTGAGGCTACGGACTCGTCTATTACCCTGGTGTGAGTGTAAATTGTTCATTTCAGCAGCGTCAGCTTGGCATCGTTCTCGCCTAGGCTTATTAGTCTGCAGCATCAAAAGGCTTGATAATGGCTGTCCTGAAAATTAGCCTGTACATGGCAGCAGATTACTCATGAACAGTCTGCTGAGGCCAAAATAAATTCTGACAATAGACAATGTGGGAATGGTATATGCCCTTTATTTATTTATTTATTTATTTATTTATTTATTTATTTATTTATTTATTTATTTATTTATTTTATTTTATTGAACTAAGCTGTCATTGTCATTTAAGTAACCATGCAGTCATCAGAAAACTTTTTAGTGTGCGAAAGTGATTTGTTTTGTTCCAGTGTTCTGATTGGCTGTTCTGCCAGTCACTCTATACTCCGACTTCCTGTAGACCTAAAGCTAGAAAGTGATGATGATATTTCTTAGTATCTGAGCTGAAATATGAAGTGTCCATGCAATGGATATAGATCAGAACACCTCAGCAGGTATGAAATTTCTATGACAGGTGGTCATGGCAACGCTGTGCCTTCAAATGGTTTGTTGAGTTAGGAATCACAGAAACCAGAATCAGGCATCATAAATCATAATGACGGCAAACGGTGGGAAGTTAATTATAAGCTCCCACATCTGTGGCTGCTTACGCTCTACAGGCAAGGTGTTAGTCTTCATTAATGCCGCTTCAGTCCCGCCTTTCAGTTTGCGGTAAATAAACAGTTTCTTAACTTCTGGTCCTTCAGTGTGTATCAGACTGATTTGGCATGTTGGATGGGGTCATGTTTGATGTTATTAGCACCGTGAGCGCTTTCACCCATCGGTTTAATCTCAGAGGAACGTGCTTTGAAGTCGAAACCATCCTTTTGGCCTCGCTTGGTAAGGACACACTAATCATCAGAGGAGTTCGTTTATCAGAATTCCAGTCATGGTGTCTCAAGGAGCTGCGCTGCTGAAACAGGGCGAGGATTCTTCATTCAGATGCACGTCAGGTTCATAGTCATTATCACGTCCTGATGGTGATCAGGTTCAACTCCTAATCAGGTTCAGAACCAAATCAGTCGCAGATGAAAGTAGAGATTTTTGACTGACTGGAGAGACATAACCCTAAAACACACATACTCACACACACACACACGCTGTTAACCCTTTCCACTGATTCATTCAACAAAGAACCATAAACTCTAGGGTTTACTGGTCAAAAGCACTATTGTTAAGTCCAAGATCAGCTGAGATTGAGCCTAGACTTAAATCATAAATGAAAGAGACAGAATCAAGAATGACACAATAAACATCAAATCTTTTCCAAGGTCAAGACATTGAGCTCTCTCTCTCTCTCTCTCTCTCTCTCACTCTCTCTCTCTCTCTCTCTCTCTCTCTCTCACTCTCTCTCTCATTGGCTGTTGGCTTCTGCCAGTCACTCACTACTCTGAACTTCTTTCATACAAAAAATTCCACCAACTCCATCCCAACACATTTGACACAGCCCTGAGCTAATATCACATGTTGTCATGGCGACCGTGGTGCATTCAACGGTTCCTGAACTCAACAGAAAAAAGCCTAATGAAAAAATGAGCTAGAGCAAAGAAGGTAGAATAAGGCACCATAAATCATAATGACACCAACGCTGGGAACTTAATTATAGGAAAAAATACAGTACACTTAGTTTTTTTGGTATTAAAGTATTTCATCAAGTTTAATTCTTCCACTTAAATATTTCATTTTGCTGGTTTTCATCTCTACCGCTGTCTTCATACCCCCCTTGTCTGACACATACGTCCGGGAAAACTGTTTGATTTGTATAACTGTGCATATTCATATGAAATATATTTCCAGCTCATTTTTTTTATTTCCATGGACATAAATATTCATAGAAAAAATGCATTAATCATGTCTACATATGTGTAAGGATTTGGCATTATATATGCTGTAAGCAGGATATAATAAAACACTACAGATGTGGTTTTAGGGGAAAATATTTTATTATGTAGTGACAGTAATACAGCTTCTTCGAGTCACTCAACAACAGGTTTATCTTTATGCAGAATTTTACTGTTCATCTGTAATGTAGTGACAATTAGTGAAAAAATCGCAGAGATGTTTGTATGCCAGTTATACTGATATCTCATGATTTAAATGGTGACAAAGCAGACCAGGATATTCAGGACAGATTCACGCTCCGACAGAGAAAAACCTTGCATTACTATAACAGTGCATTTTTCTCGCCTGGCTGCGTCATTCCTCTCACTGTCGTGTTTTATGAAAGCTGTTTTATACGTTTAATATCCTTGTTGCTCCTCATGTCACTTGACTCAACCTCGCAGTCCCGGTGTGTTACCTGATGAATGGAATTGCAGAAATGGAAAGGGAAAAAGGGAGAAAAAAAAACCCTGATGTATTTGCAGTAATAAAGATGTCAGGCCCAAGGCAGGTTAAGAAATGAGAGGAATATAGAAGAATATGTATAGCACACTAAGGTTCTTCTTCTCCGAGTGTCTGCCAGCCGGAGGCATATGTGAGGATCAGGAAAACGTCAGAATACCTCCAGATCCCAGAATGCTCTCATAAAGACTCATGTTTCATGTGGTTCATGTTTCAGATAACGTCTCATCATCTGTTGGTGAGTTTAATGCGTAAAAATCTCTATATTTATTATCCTCACTCTCTATTTTCAACCTCAAGATGACCAACAATTGTTATTTTTTAATTAAGGTTCTAAACTATATAAACATGTAATGTACAGCGCATTAGAAATAAAGGGTTTATAAACAAGTAATATGTAGTGTATTAGTTCATATGTTTGGTAATAAGCTACAGACTGATTTATATAGTAAACTATTTATAACTAGGTCATGTGTTGATGAAATAAGCTTTGGTAATAAACTAGTTATAAGCATATAATAGGTAGTTTATTAACTAGAAGTTGTTATTAAAGTATTTATAAGCATGTGATATGTAGTTTCTTAAAAAAAAAAAAAATTTAAAACAGGCTATTTGTAAACAATACTTATTTATTGTGTAAGGTGTAGAAATTAACTGTTCGTAAACAGGAACTGTTTAATGTTTGGTTAGAAAGTGTTCGAAATGAGGCTTTAGTTTATTACATAATTCTTCTTTTTCATTATATTAGCATGCATTAGTTAATAATATATTAATTAAGTAAAATTATTACTTTAATTATCAGTACATTGAGCAGTTTTGGAAGCAGAAGTTGAAGTCTTTGTGTTCCAGAAGTTATTTACCAATAATCTGATATCCTTATTATATGACAAAAGCAGATATTTATATATCAATACATTATTTAGATCCATTATACATTAATTACTCATTAATTGTTCATTAATAAATCACATACTAGATACTAAATAGTTCATAGTCTGAGCTTTATTTGAAAGTGTTATTTTTCTGTTGATGTCTCTGATGGTATGCCATGTCAGCTTGTTTACATTATATATCCAAAAAAAAAAACACAAATTGAAGCACGACAGTGGGATGTGTCAGTGCACATTGGTGTATTCAGTCATGGTTCCATCTTGAACCAGACACATTCTCCTTGCGCTGTAGGAAGCTCAGAGAGAACGGTGCTGGCCTGTGGTCTATCCTTAAATCACTGTTCTGATTTTCCATAAAGACCATGCAGCCGTGAGCATGTCCGAAGCTCTGTGTGAGATCTACGAGGCGCCACTCCGACCTTTACACCACAACTCGGACAGTTCAGTGACTGAAAGAAAACCTGACCTTTTTAGGTGCTTCATCTCAGCAGGGCAGTCAATTAACTCCAGCTGAGAATACAGAGCGTGGGAATAAAACTGACCTGGAGGACTTTTCTTTTATGAAGGAATATGTTCTGGAGAGGAAATGTGCTCTCATGAACTCATTTCAGCCAACAGCCAAAATCTTTATAGATCAAGTAAAGTTACAGAATTTGAGGATTTTTTAAATTTTCCTCCTGAATTTAGTGATGATTTATTTGAATTAAAATAAAACCAAATATATCAGTAACTATATTTGTTAGAAAGAATCACAGGCAGCTACAGATGAGGTTGACTATGAGGATGAGGATGAGGTTGAGGTGGAGGTTGAGGCTGTAGCTAACTGTCAGAGCCAGAATTCACACAAAACATTCCTAAATCCACACAAATTCAGCAAATTTTCCCTTTGTTAGATTTATGTGTTTTTAAACACATACTATTTTTCAGACAATTTTTAACAGTATTAAAATTTTTAAGCTTGAAATGATCTTTTTAATATTCGTTTTATAGCCTGATCTCAGTCTGTAAAATATTTTTTTAAACTTGATTTTCTCAGTAATACAATACATGATGCTCATATATTATTGTTGCACATTTTGTGCAAAATATTGTGTTTTGGAAGTAATGTGTTATAAGTAACTGATATAAGATCATGGCATGTCAGAATATCTCCCATATAAAAAAAAAACGACATTAACGACGTTAAGCTTGAACTGAGTAAGAAGCTAGAAATAGTTGAAATTGTCTTCTTATATAATAATATAATATTGTGCTACAGGGAGGGCTTATGTATTTTTTTTAGGCAATCCAGAAGGATTATTGCTAAAAATAAACTCTGTGTCAAAGTGTTAAGATCATTTTCACACAACTTTTATGAATTTTGAAGCCTAAATACAATAGAATATAACTTCTGACAAATCAAAAGTTTTCACTTTTTAATTAAAATCATGTTTCCTTATACAGTTCCTCTGCACTCTTTTCGTAGATGAATCTGAGTGAATAAAAAGATGGAATATTTTGTAAGTGTTATTAGTAGAAACAGTGTTTCCAAATCAAACACTAATCCAAACATTAGTGTTTGGCTTGATGATGTTTAATGTCCATAACAACAAACAGCAATTAAAACAGTCTCTGTATATGTTTAAGCATAAACCCATTAAAAAAAACTCCAATGAGTTCAGGATGGCAGAACAGGAAGCACCAACATGCCGACTGGTTTCCTGTTTCGGGACCCATCCCTGCAGCACTCTATAATGAGAAATATCAGCCTTTATTCAGTAACTCTTCAGGTCTCATTTCTTACAGTGAAAAGAAAGAAAAAAATTGAAGAAAAGTAAAAAGTTGTGCTCTATGTGCATGCCAGGTTTGATTTATTAACTCGAGCTCTTTCCAGAACATAATAGATGAGTCTCACAGCTCACTGCATCACAGCTTTTTTCCACGATTCAGTGTTTTATAGAAATTCGGCTTTGCCGAACATATAGCAGGTCCACGTGAACAAGAGCAAGGAGACTGAGCTGAAAGAAAAGAGTGCAAGTCTGATAATTTACACACACACACACAGACACACAATACTATGTAAACTTAGTGTAGTGCTTTTTCAGAAAAGATGAAGCCTGATACCAGCTGAACCTCTCAAAAAATATTTTATTCCTCTTCTGTCACAGCAATTTGACTGTTTTGCATGAATCTGATTGAAAAAAATACACTTTATTTGTTTTAAGTTACACTGTGTTGTTACTAACTGTCACCATTAGAAAAACAAACAATATTAAAAATATTGCTTATCATGTTAATAAAAGAAGAAAAAGAAAGAAAGAAAGAAAGAAAGCACTGACATGGGAGACTCTTTCCATAGATGTAAGCGTGTTCTTACAGAAAAACCAAACAATTCAGACATTTTCCTTTGATAAATAACATACTGTTTTTTTGAGATTGTATACACATTTTTTTGGAATTAAAGTGTGTTTGTGTGTGTGTGTGTGTCACTGTTTTTCCACATCGTTTAGTACACACTTTATGGATTCATGAACACACTAGAGCTGCGATTAAACCAACCAAAAGCCGTCCAGAAAATAAAAATGAAACACGAGATTAATAAAAATGAATTCCACTCTGTATTTATATAAATATACAACAGCTGGCCATCATTTCCAGCACATACATCAACAGTCGTGGTCTGCATGTTATTTGGGTCTGCGCTTGTCTGCTCCGATGTGTTTTTTCACAGAGAAGATGAAGGGTTTACATCACGAGCTTCAATATAGATCCTCAGGATCTGACGACCTCCAGCTCGAGCTGGTAGGCACGCTGTTCCAGAATTTTCTAACTGTAAAGCAGACTGATGAAACAAATCAGAAAAAGCATGAGGAAAATAATCGCTCTTTCAGCCGACGTGAAATGGCCCAGCAACTCAAAGCGTCTTAAAAAATGCTTTCAGCTGCTGATTATCAACTGACTGAAAACTGTGCAATCCACCAAACTACATTTTTTCTCTTATTATTTAGTGTGGCTTAGCAGTCAGATGAGAGGAGTTATTATTATTTAAAAATATAACATAGAGTATATATATATATATATATATATATACTGTATGTTATTTATATATATACATATATATATATATATTTGCTTTGGATTTGTCTGTATTTATTTATTTATGTATTTATATTTATTTATTTATTTAGTTAATATTATTATAAAAAATAAAATAATAATAATAATAAAATTTTTAAATTCATCCATTTTGTGACGGATTCAGATTTACTTGTCTTCTTCATTAATTAATTGCTTAATTAATTAAAGAATTCATTAATTTCTTCCCTTGCCCCTGCCTCTAACTGTATTTTGTCATACTTTCACATCGTTCCTTTATATTAATTCGGTTCAATCAAGTTACTGTTTATTTTCCCACTCAGATCAGATTTTCTTGATGGAAGGTGTAGTTTTCATGACACTGGATTTCATGCCACTTTCCTCTGTATCCAAGTCCTCCAGAGTGAAAATGAGGAAAGTCGTCTTCCTCTGCATCTCATTAGCCTCTGTTCTAGATGTTTGGCTGAGGTCCAGGCTGATCTGGCGGTTCAGTATCGTCTTCTCTGGCACGCTAGCTCTCTCCTGTACAGCTAGCTTTCTGATGAACATCAGAAACCTGTCCAAATAGCTGTAGATAATTTCAGCTGGAGAGTTTCCAAAACAGAAAAACTGAAATTCTGGTACAATGATTCCATCATGGTGCTATTTTTATTACACTAATTATGAAAAACAGATTTAAAAAAAATGGTGGTTGTGGTTGTAAGGAATAAAACAAGAGTTTCATATATAGTTGGTAAATTTGTAGTTACAGTATCATCATGGCTCTGTGGATGGTGTCCTTCCTGTGTCTCTTGCTCCAGTTGTGTTTTTCATAAAGTCTAAACTAAATCTGATTACTAAGACCCCAAAGAAGTAGCACTTCCTGATTCTCCGGGACATCAGTCCACCTGGATTGTTTTCCCCTCACTTCATTTACAAACCAATAGAGACGCTGGATTCAGAGCCTTGCTTCACTTTTTTTATTTTTTAGGAATGCAAATAAGACTTACACGTTCTAGCATGATTTTACTTCTCAGATGTGTTATTCTATTCTATGTATTTTTTTATATTTCTAACTGATTTCCTAAGTATTTTTTGTGATTGTTGAGTACGAAATTGCTTGATTTTGCAGCCTTTTTTTCTTCAAACTTTGTTATGCAATTTGTGGAATTTTTTGTGCTTTTTTATTAGATTAACCGAATTATTGAAATCTCAGGCATCTTGAAAATCTCTAATGACTTTCTATGAGAGCTATACTCACATTCCACGCATTTGAATGGATGATGGCTTTAGTTGCATGTTGTGAAATTTGCATTGTTTTTGCAACTTTTGCCAAATTGTGTGCTATTTTCTTGTTTTTGCACAATTTTAAATTTTAAAACATAATTGTAGAAATGAAATTCTGCTTCATGTAAATTCAATTATTATATAACCAACAGTCGTAATAAGCATTCATCATCATCATTTCATTTGTATTTGAAGCAGACAAATCTGAAAAAAAAAAAGTACATCAAGACTGTCTGCTCTTCAGTCTTTATTCTGAAGAGTATTGTATCTACAGTACAAGGAACCATTTGTGAAGATCTTGACTATTTTTTGGGACTATTTTAGGAACAGAAGCTGAAACCCTGAATCTCACAACACGTGACTCTTCTGACACTCATTTAACAGACTTAAAATTTTGTTCTCTTGCTATTTGAACCCTTTTTTTTTATTATTTTAAAATTTTTAGATGAGCTTGTCTTTGGGGGAAAACTGGGCTCAGTTATTTTTAGGCCTGAACTCTATATCTAAAGTCTACTTGTCCTTGTTGTTGACAAAGAAACTAGCAGGAGGCTGTGGCAAAAATGCCGGTTGCTAATGAAAATGCACTGAAGCGGCTTAAAGGAATGAGAACACCATCCAAGTCTCTATGGGCACCATACCAGTGTGTGTGTCTGTGTGTTCTCATTTGCATCCAGTGTACAGAAAAAGGAGTCTCTTATTGCAATGCAGATT
Source organism: Hemibagrus wyckioides (assembly GCF_019097595.1). Lineage (NCBI taxonomy): Eukaryota > Metazoa > Chordata > Actinopteri > Siluriformes > Bagridae > Hemibagrus > Hemibagrus wyckioides. The sequence goes on from NC_080725.1 coordinate 13,376,954, forward strand.
GCCCCACAGACGGAGAGAAATGACTATTTTTGCTGGCCCTGCAGAGTGTCTAACCCTGTGTGTCTTCTTCAAGCATTCTCTCAATCACTTCTAAAGTTTAAAGACTAAGTTTCAGAGTGCTTGTATGTTAAATATATAGTTTTTTGACAATTTAGACAGACTGGGCAGTACCATGCTAATTCCTTAACAGTCATCTACATAAAAAAGGTAGTGCATATGGTAAAATGATATGAAATAAGCTTGAATGTGTTGTGTGAATTTTCTTCTATTTAAATTGATTTTTCATTTACAAAAATGAAAATGAATGCGCTTAAATGAATTCGAATAATAATAATATTAAGAAGAAAATATATCCTTGCAAAGAGCGATTAAGGGGCCCCAACCCAGAAAGCAACAAAGGAAGACTGGAAGCCTTAGAGACCATCAGCTCCATTTTTAGTGATGCGTTCCACATCTTTGCATGAAAACATCCATCTGCAGTAACGTCACTGGTGTTAATTTAAATCCTGAACCAGATGGCTCACACGTGGAAATAATGCAGATGAACAGGGTTGAAATTAAAATACGTTTAAGGGCAGGATTTAAAATGACTCAATGAGCAAATAAACACAAAAAAGTGAAACTAAATAAGAGTAAACACATTTACTAAAAATAAGAACAATATTAAGATGACTCTTAGTGCATATTTCTTGCTTGTAATAATTTCTTTAATGGTTATTAAAATAAATATATTATAGAGACATAAGATGTTATTTTTTTTTAATAAATCCTACATACATATCCTGAGTAGGAATGACCTCAAATGAGGTCTATACTGTCTATTATCCCTGAGATAAAAATAAGATACATTCTTATTAAATGATCTGGTCTGGGTCAACAAATGGTGAGTGATGTGAAGAGTTGAACACAGCAACAGGGTAAAAACAAGAGTAAGTCTGTGACCCGGTCAAGCTCAACCTGTCAGAAATGTGAGATGAAATGGAAATGACTTAACGTGACCTGTCAGATGTATTGCTGCCTCAACTGGCAGTACTCTGCTCTCTCTTCTATCCTCATCAGAGGCTAAATCCGTGGGAAAGATCCGCTGGTTCATTAGTTCACTCCAGTGAACTCATTTTCAGTGTTAGCAATTCAAATAAGGAAAACCATCATTTTAGGATGATGTGAATAGCTGGACACCTTCATCCAGTCCATGTTGGTCAACCATCAAAATAAGGTAAAAATGTGATCTCAGTGACCATGGCATGATTGTTGTTGAGTATATAAGAAGCTGCTGATCTTCTGGGATTTTCAGGCACAACAGTCTCTAGAGTTTACACAAAAATCCCCCCAGTAATCTGCAGTTCTGCAGGTAGAAACACCCTGTTCATGAGAGAGATCAAAGGAGGAAAGGCCAGACTGATTTAATCTGACAAAATCAAATAAGCACTCTTTACACCCAATATGTCACACCTTAAGATAGATAGGCTATAAAGGTGAAAGATTACACGGGCTTCCAAACCTGTCACCAAAGGACAGGAGTGTCCAGGGGTGTCTGATCTTATCATCCTGGGTTACCTGATTATATCTTGAAAGGGACAGTGTGTGTTCAGGATTTCAGTCCAACTAAAAAACCATGCCTAAGTCTAATGAAAGTCAAGACTAATTTCTTAAACAGGTGGAAACAGACGCTTGTTTTGAATGAAACCATCCACATAATCTGTCTAATACTAAATGGTTTGCTATAATGGTTCAGTCCAGTGAAACAGTTTTTGAGATTTTGATGTATAAGATACTTTGGAGACAAACTCTTCATATAGTAATATGACCTCAGAGGAGACATGGACCTTGATCTTGTGAAAAAATACTGATAAAATGCCAGTGTATTCCTGTGTGAGTCGGTCAACAGCTCTGATCTGTCCGGATTTGACATGCCCACTTTCTGGAATCTCCACACCTCAATTGACCAATTTGCCAAGCTTCACCAAGCCTGCATTACACCTGCAACTGAATAGGATCAGACTCTGGAGAGGCAGCTGGCGGAACTAATCAAGGACTCTGACCTTCAGTGTAAAAGCAACCTGTTAGGAATTTGGGGCTTTTAACGATCTTTTGGAGATCATATAGAGTTCTTTCCAGAAGGTACAAGTGGAACTTAAGAACTAGGTCTGCACTCAAAGTCTAAAGAAAGAATACACTTTAAAGTCATTCAAATGCACAACCCTCTGCTATTTGAGAAATTTAATACAGAGGGGGGAAATGAGAGTTGAGTACAGAGGAGAAACTTCACCTCTAGTGACATTTAGTGCAGTATCTTAAAGTGGAAAAGGACTACGCACCTATTTGCCATTCAGTTGTTTTGGTAACATATAGCTTGAAGGTTATCATTTATTGGAAAGTGTGTGTTTGTGTGCTCTTCAAGCTGAGACAAACCAAGAAGTTTTCTTTACATTTAAATTTGGTGAAACAGTCACCCTTTGGCCTGGTCACAAATATTGAGTTAAATGCCATTTCATCTTCTTCACAGGAAGACAGTGGTTTGATAGATGATGCTGACTTTACCTTTGGAAAGGTAAGGATAAGGAAATGAGGTTTTAGCCCATAAGAAAATATATAAATAAATAAAGTTGTACCTATCCTACCCTCATGTTCATGTGTCTTTTTTATGTAGATTTCCTTGTATTGTTTCTTTGTGTTTGATGGTTCATTTCCTATTCTGATTCTTGTTTAGTTTGTTTTCTATTTTCTCAGTGTGTGCTTGTGTGATGTGGTCTGGCTTGTCAGCTCTACTGAATGGTGACACATTGTACAAAACTGGGCTGTACTGTTTGTTATAAAAATATATCATGTTACTTTCTTGGAGAAGAGGTGTCACCACTTGGTGCTTCACAACCTCACAGTTAGTTGATTGGCTACACTAAATCATCCCAAGGTGTCAATGTGTATGTGCTGACCTGCAATGGACCTGCATCACAGCCAGTATGTGTCCTCGCCTCTTATTTAGGGTTCCTTGGACTGGCTTTAAATCCACTGAGACCCTGGCACTTACAAAAGATGAATGAATTGTGGAGAAGCTACCGTATTGTCACTTTTTCATAGGTTCTCTTACTTAGGTTAGATAAAACTGTGCTTTTAAGTGTTAGTGGTGGGTTAACAAGGAGGACTTGTGATTAGGGCAGTGTTGCAAAACAAAAAGTGGGTCATTTTGGCAGGGGGTATGGGGGGTGATTCTGATTTTGACTTCAGTAGACCTTCACAGACTTGCGGATCTGCAGATGTTATTAATTTTAACACTTTGTCAATCACTTGCTGCTTTCTTGGCAAGTAATATCTTGCCCTTTTACAGCTTGTATAATGAATCCCAGAGAAGTTGCTGAAAGCTCATTACTATAAGCAGAGTAGTCATGAGTGTGCAGAGCTTCCTGAAAGGGCACAGACTGGGAGGGGAGCGAGCAAAAGGAGACATATTGTTTTTTTTTTTTACTTTTCCCCTTAGGCTGACAGCAATCTCTTAATTAAACAACCTAATGGCTATAATTGCACCCATTCATGGCTCCAGCTGCTGAGGTAATGCTAGGTTTTCCGCTGTTGCCAGGATTCAGCTGTCTCAGAGGTGAAAGCCTTGGGTCCAAGCTCACATGGCAACAGCTGCTTCGAGACATATCGCCCACACCGCCATGCACCGTCAACTTACCTGGCACTCTGAGTCTGAAGAACAGACGAATTGGTGACTTTCTAATCAAGCAGGTGCACCCAAACAAAATAATCAACAGTAACAAACATGTTGTTTTTACATATCGGTTGTCTTTTTTTTTGCTTCCTTACAGAAAAGGCGTGTATGCTGTGCCAGCTGTAATGACCTGCTGGCAGCTAATCTGGCACTGCTGACCTAGAAATATCAAGCACTTGTTCTGGATTCCTGATTGCTCCATGATTTAAGTGAAGTTCTTGGAAATTAATCAGCACCTTTTGAGCAAGACTGCGCTCTGGTATAATGTAGAATAACGTCTTTAACAGTGCATTGCTTTTTAAATCAGCCACACTCTCATACTTTAACGCTGTCTCCTTCATATAACCTTTCTTTTTTCGAAAGCAGGACATCATTTTCCACAGTGTGTGGTAATGAGACAGAGCCAGAAGTGACTATGTTAGATGGTAATGGGCTCAGTGTTAAAGGAGAGAACAGGAACTGGCCACTCAGCTGCCATGACTGGTGAGAGGTGCACTGATAAAACTGTCATAAAGCACTACCTTAAAACCGAGGTGAAAGGAGAGATGGAGGAAAGATGAAGGGAGCAGAGTTCAGACATCATTACTGTTACAAGACACACTCTGGTGTTATCTTGTCAGTCAAAGATGGGAATGAGCAGAGGTGGGACTGAGAGGGGATGGTCTTAGAGTGCATGACACACACACACGCACACACACACACACACACACACACACACACATTATACTTCATACATATTTCTTCACATATTTTGGTGAAGGGCCAAAACAACAGGTCAGTAAAAGCGTAAAAGAGCACCTGAGTGAAGTGATCCTAATCTGCTTCTAAGTTAACTCTGTTGCAAAGGATTATTACAAGTGATTCAACAAGTGATACATTTTTTGTACATGTGGGCTGCTAAACTCAGTGTAAAACCAAATCAAACATCAAACTGCTTTGTGGTGGACATGTTGTTTATTTATTTCCCTTTATTTTCCTTTTTAGTCCTTATTCATTTGATTGAGAATTGCATAGAACATATGGAGATCTTTCCAGAAGCTAGAAGTGGAACTTAAGACCCACATTTGCATTCAAGGTCTGAAGCAAGAACATGCTTTTAAGTCCATTCAAATGCACAACCCTGTCCTGAGAAGTTTAATACACAGGGGTATATGAGAGTGGGTACAGAGGATGTGCTTCACCTCTAGACAGTCTTAAGATAAGTCTGTGCCTGTTGGTGGCTGTCTACTAGGTGAATAGGATCCATTTATTGAAGTAGCTTAAAGTGGAGGAGGACTAAACACTTATTTGCCATTCACTTTATTTCTACTTGGAACATATAGCTTGAAGGTTATCATTTATTGGAAAGTGTGTGTGTGTGTGTGTGTACTCTGTACAAATCTTCTCTTTCTTGTTCTGCTATAGTTCAATAGGTGTTACTTTCAGATGATAAAAAACACCTGAAAGCTTTCGTCTTTAAAATTCACAGCTTGCATTTGAAGGACGCATTCCCGCTAAAAGTCCCCTTTCAGCCAGTAAGGTAACCACCTTGTTTGTTCTTGAGCATTTGTTTGTTCTGAAAATAGGGCACAATGGCCAAAATAATTCAAAGGTTCTATTTAGACCCTTAAAGGTGCAGCATTAGCTAAATACGCAGAACTGGCCAAGTGAATGATAATTTAACAATGCAGTAAATATTCCCATGGAGTTTGAGGAAAATTTGAATGGATGCCATTGATTACATGTAGTGAGCTCTGTGTTAAAGTTGTGGTGCACAAATACTGCCATGTCAGGAATAAAAAACACAAGGGGTGTGCTGTGATAGAAAACTAATTAACAGTGGAGGTGAGAGGAAGTGGAGTCACTAATACCATCCTAAGGTCCAATAACATCATATCCCAATGTGATTATTCCACAGCAATTTGCAATGTATTTATTTACGATCTTGTATTTTTTAAATTCAACAATATTTGTACGGAATGACATGGGACATGGTGGTACAAGTCCAATCTCAGCTTCTCATTTTACCACAAAATGTAAACTCCCCTGTCCAAGTTACAGCTTGACTTCTGACTGTTACAGTGTTGAAACTGGAGACTCCTACCATCCATCTATTTTCTGTTTTTCTTATCCTACACTGGGAGCCTGGAGTCTATTACAGGGGACTCTCGGGGCACGAGGCGGGGGGACACCCTGGACATGGTTCCAGTCCTTCAACGTCTCTCACACAGACTCACACAGAGTTGAAAAACACTCTGGAGCTCTGGAAGTTCTACATAGTATCTTTTCTTTATCAGCTTCCTGTGCAGGTCATCAGCCCATCAGACATTTTACATACACACATTCCAGTTTTGTCAGTCTAGACTTCCTCTGTCTTTAAAGGGCAATTACAGTCAAAAGGCTGAGAGCATGTCAGATCGGTCAAGCATGCCATGCGACCTTGCACAACACTTGACGGGTAATGGAATAGGACTCGCTGTTTGTAATTGTGGAGCCACAAAAAGCAAAGTGCAGAGCAGCACAGCTGAGCGTGTGGGGAGAGACCTAATGCTGACATTTTGTCTATTTCTCATTTACATGTTAATACAAGGCAGCAGTACTGCTTTAATCCAGAAAACTGCTTGGCTTCAGTAAGTGAAGTGCGTTGGGTTAAAATGTCGACTGCCAAGAGCTGCTTTTTATTCCATCAGTAAACTAATGCAAAATAAAAGGAAAAACGCAGATGCATCCTTCCTGAACTGAAGCCTTGTGGCAGAAAAGCGTGCATGATTTAATGATTTTTCAGCGCTATATGCTCCTTGAAGTCAACAGGCCAACAACAACAAGTCAAAAGAATCCAAATCACGAAGTTAAAGAAAATATAATCTCCATTTCACTTGCATATAGTAACCCTGACCTACACCGATTGTTGGCCAAGTGGCCAAGCAGTCCACAGAACAGGCTTCAAAATGGATGAACCAAAGGCCTGTAGCTGGGAGTGAGTGCCATGTCCAATTTGGTTGGAGATGGAAGAAGGCTTGAAAAGCCTTTTTTTCATGAAGTTATGAAAAACTTGGTAGGGGAAAACATCTCTGTGTATAAACAAAAATTAACCCCAGTTTAGATTCAAGCTGGTGCATGAATTTGAGAGGTACCACTCACCTAAAATAGGCCTCACATTTGGTAGAAATGGTGGATGGAACTTTGGTTCTTCCTGTATCCTTGGTTCTCCCCATTTTTAAGTGGATTGGTGATCTTTGTGTTTAGAAGGTACTCTAAAAACCAATCCCTGATTGTATTTCTGAGTTACACCCAAAATTCTAGGGATAGACTGTGACCCTGATGGCTCAACTTGATCTAAGGTGATGAATTTGAAACAGATTTCTTCAGCAAAACATTGGATAGGTGTGGGGATGTTCATCCCCCCCCCCCAAGTTTTTGATTTACCAAATGATCCACATCCCAATCTTCACCTGTGTCTATAATTTGTGACACCTGAAATGATAAAATCGAAGCAGCCAAGATTGAGTTGGTTTCTGGGCTCACTTTCTACCACATGAGTTAATGATAATCTAAGAGAACCTGCACTAAATTGATGAGAGGCACCAACCGAGGTGGTTAAAGCATCAGATATGTATTCCTATTGGGTACCTTATGCTGAGGAGTATACTCTGGGGTCCTCTATCACATGCTGGAGTAATTATATCTCACAGCTGGCATGGGAGCACACAGGGAGGATCTGGAGGAAATTACTAAGGACAGAGATGCTTGGGTGTCACTGCGTAGAGGGCATGATGTAAACCTGACAAATTTGTACAATTTTTTAGTCATATTGTTAGATATTGTTCTATTGCTTTTATTTCCCAACCTTTCACAGGGAGAGAGATTAAATAATTATCCTGGGTTCTCAAACAAAAGACTTTTGGCTCACATGTAAAATAATGAATAGTGCCATGCACTGAATGTCTATTTGCCAACATTAGGCTTGCGCATGAAAAAAACTCATTTGCATGCGTTATGGGTTCTTCAAACTCTTAAGCAACATCAACCCCGATCAAATTTGATTTCTCGGCATGCGCTCGGATTGCTTTCAGCAGTGGCCCCTTACCCCGTGGCACCATTAGCATAAAGACATGGCCCATTTCTCAGGCATTCTCCTATTAAACACTCCACATTACACAACATGACTCATGTGTTGAGATGATTCGTGTAAGTGCGTTGCGTTATCCGCTTGCATTTCCCAAAAGCTTGATGGCACTGACTTATGACTTGGCCAAACTTTCGTTTTATCTCAAGCAAAATAAAAAAATAAAAAAGTTTTTAAAAGTCTTCAAAGCCACAAAAAATCTCTTTGATCCAATTCATTTATGCTGCGCACTATCGATGATTTACAGCAAGCTTTTATCAATTCATGCACAAGGGTACATAATGTACCCTTACTCAGAGCGCAAACGCAGCTGACAACACAGATTACAGAAAACGGAAAACTGTTTAAGATATACAGCAGCAACACTATTACAGTTAACCTGCTTCATTTTCATGCCAAAGTCTGAGCGCTGCTGGAGGAGCAGGAGGAGGAGCTGGAGGATGTGACGAGTCCTGCTGCAGGTTTGAGAACGTAGATTATAGCGTAGATTGTAGCTTTTTTTTAGGCTGTATGCTTCACATTCTCCAAAAAAATTCCTCAGATGGACTTTGGCATGTAATTATGTTCGGGGCATCGTTTTTTTTTACTGCAAATTTTGAAGAAAGCTCCTGGGCTGGGTGTGAGTGGGTGGGATTAAAACTTAATCCAAAAATGGTTGAGTGTGTTTTTTATTTTATTAAAGTGTTTTGCATTTGTGTCGAATGAAAATAAGTGGATGGTGCTGTGTGTCGTCATTTCACATTTCACTATGCAGGATACGCATCATTATTAGATTCATTTTAGTAGATGACAATAATTTGTGTTTGTATGTGTTTGTGTGTGTATGTGTGTGTGCGTGTATGTTTGTATTAGACAAAAATAGCACAACATAGTAAGATAAGTGCTAAAAGTAGTAGTAAAATAGAATAATAGAGCAGTGAAAATAAACATGTATTTATAAACAGTTGAAAAAAAAAGTGCAATAAAAACACATACACTGGAAAAAGCAGTGGCGGACCGTCATGGCCAGCAAGGCCTTCTCTGTTGGTCTAAACATGCATTAATTTGCATTTTAATATATTTAATATATTTTTCCATGAATGTGTATTAAATTATTCCCAATAGTCTATTCTCTACATTTCATAGCTTTTCTCTTGGTTGCGCTGCTTCCAGTAGAAGCTTGTATATTTATGATAAGAGTTTTTATCCAATCATATTTCAGTCAGTGGCTGACATCATGTGTCGCCAGAGTGAAAATCTGCCTTAAGGCCTTCAGAATCAATAGTGCAGGCACCCGTAGCTTAAAATAAGTGGCAATGAAATTGTTCCATTAACCAATCAGATTCGTCACTGGGGCTATCCAGCAGGCATACGATTACGCCAGCAATTTCACGTCTTTTGATTGGATAATTGGAGTAGTCAGAGGCAGCAAACCGCACAAACTAAATAATATATATATTTTTTAACTCACAATGGCTGACAGAGGAGAAGAAATTGATTTGGTCGCAGACATCCTTACAAATGCATTTTCAAGGCGGACTTTTCAAAATCCTTTTGATTCTTCAAAATAGTTGGTAAGCTTTTTCAAGATCCATTTTTATGCTTTTGGGTTTTCTTTTGCACAAAACAAACAGTTTACCTTCATTCCTGATCCCCGGGGTGGACTGTGTTTTTTTTTTTTTTGCTGCAGTAAAAGGAAACTTGTGAGACTGAGTTGTGTTAATTTGTTTTTTGCTATATGTAATGTAATTTTATTCATGTTCGCTACAAGAGCCTGTGACACAACGCACTGTTATACATTGTTTCTATATTCACTGCATCTCATTTCGGATGCTGCGTCCTCCAGAGATTACAGTTTGCTGCATACTTCATCAAGAATATTTTTTTTTTAAAGAAAAGTAAACATAATAAAATTGACTATTCATTGTGAGGTGTGAAATACTGTAGCCCAATTTCTTTTTTACTTAGCTATTTAACGGTTGATTAGTATCTATTGCCATGGCGTCATAATGATGCTATAGAGGTGGATTAATTCAGGAAGGACACCAGTGAAGGCCTATGTGTGAAATGCATGGGCCACCACTGGTAAAAATTGTATGTTTTAGTCAGGTGGACAAGTAAAATCATGTACTGTCAACTTGCAGAAAGTTGTACTTTTTTACATGTACTTTTTTACAGAAAGCACAAACTTGATTTGTGCTTTCTGTAGGAAAGAACTGGCAATCACTAAACGTTTGCTCACTAGACACGAGCTTCTGTCGAGATGCGAGCAGAAAGAGAAGTCATCTTTGACTATTGTAAGTTAATGTTGATAAACAGATAAGACAGAGTATATATAAGTGACTTTTTAGTGTGTTCTTAATCAGATCTCATTATCATTAGTTTTATCAGAGAAGCCAGTCCATATTTGTGTTTAATATGAGAAATATGCATTTTTATTTATAAATGGATACAACATTTAGGTCTAATTTGTTGTTATATTATAAAATTGCTTGATTGACGTTTCTTAATAGCTTAGTCATTTTTCTTTCAAATTACATACCATATGAATGTTTTTGAGCCCATGCAAACGGTGTGTCTTCTGTATAGCTAACTTGCACACTGATCTTGTATTAATGTAATGTCACAACTTTTTGTAGTTTAACAATCACATTATTAAACTTTTATGCCATTTGTGTTAACTGTGAAACCCTGAAGAATCATGAAATTCAGAATTACGTTATTTGTAGAAAACATTTTCACCTAATAAAAACAACATTTACAGTGTTGCTCAATTTTATATTGCCAGCAACATCATCATTATAATATTCAGTGTATCAGCCAGCCATAGTGTGGAAAGTGTTTATACCTTTTTCCTCATTGTATTTGGGAAGTAAGATGTTCAGTGAATATTTCTGTATGCAACGTGTATGTATACTTGGCTGGAGTTTGATTTTTTGCTTTTTATTTGCAGGATCAATATAATGCAAGAAGAGTGGACGCACAACTCCATATCTATGAGGTGGTGTTGCAAGATTTGTAGATTTTCTTCACCTAAGCAGCGTGTCCTAATCACGAACTACAAGCTAAAACACTGCCATCAGGCAAGTCACTGTCCTCTCCCATGCAGTGAACTATCTCTAAAGAAGCATTTAACTTGTGACCATAGTCAGTGTGTTCAAGCCTCCTCAAAATTGTTTAAAGTAATATCGAATGTGAACTGTGACCTGTGTAATTTTTCAGAGGCTTGCAGTGTTTCACAGTAATTTTGCACATCTTAAAACACACATTAAAAAGAAAGAGCCAGTGAGGTGCCCCTTTTAAGACAGTAGTTCCAGTGTGTACAGCACTTTCTGTGCTCATAAAAGTAGGGATCATTGCCACAGCACTTTTAAAGATTTTCGAACAGACTACAAACTAGCATTCCTGGTGATTCAAACCCTGAAAATGCAGAGTCTGAAACCCATTCATTCTGCCTGGATTGTTCAACAGTAGATAGTGACATAGATGTACAAGACCTACAGGATTTGATTAAACACAAAGTAGCATCACTGTTACTTCCCATGCAAACAACTCTACATTGTGTGTTGTGTTACAGCTTTGTAGTGTTTATTCAACTTTGCAACAGTTCACTCCAAGAATAATTGAAAGTGTATTGGTTAAGCACAATTGTGTATTGTGACTGCTGCCTTAGCTGAAATAGTCGAAAAAATGAATCCCCTAACTTTCCTTTCAAAAAGTGGACCTTTCGCAACTGAATACAAAAGAACCACTTATTACAAGGACAACTTTGAAGTAATTGAGCCTGTTGAATATTTTTTAGAATTGTCCTCCCAAAAAAGTTTGTTAGCATTCCAATTTTGAAAGGTTTGGAAGAGTTGTTGATGACATTTTGGATAAAATCCTGCAGGAAACTGCTGACCAGTCCAGTCAGATTAAAACCCACAGAGATGGACTGTACTGCAAAGGCAATCCTTTGCTCTCCTCAGAGAGTTTAAGCTTTGCACTTGGGATGTATATAGATGACTATGAGGTATGTAGCCCACTGGGAACATAAAAAAGAAGCATATGGTCTGTGTGGTGTATTGGGTAATATCAAACTTGCCAGCACAGTATAGATCTTTGGTACAATCAATTTATCTGGCTTGTCTGTGTAATAGCAATGATGTAAAGAATTAGGCTATGATGCCATTTTTCAACCACTGATTAGGGACATTCAAGTCCTTAAAATGGAAGGATTATATGTTCAAAAAAAGTGTCAAGTGTTCAGTGTTGTATGTGTCAGCGGACAACTTAGGGGCCCATTCGCTAGCTGGCTTCCAAGAGAGGTTCAATGTTGATAAATTCTGCAGATTTTGACTTGCAGAGTCAGAGAGGGGGTGTTTCCACTCAGGACATTTGAAACTCACAAACAGACCCTTGAGGAATTGAAGACGAATTCACTGGTTTCCCTGGATGGAGTAAAGTGAGACTGTGTTCTTAAGAAACTTAATTATTTCCAGACAGTTAAAGAGTTTTCTCCAGATTTTATGCATGACCTGAAGGTATAGTACCATATAAGTCTTTGCATAAAGTCCCTTATTTCCAAATGCTACTTAACATTAGATGACCTTAATGCTGTCATCAAGTCTTTTCCTTTTAAGTTTACTGATAAAACTAACAAACCAACACAAATTTTAAGACATTTGTGTCAAAACATTCAATTGGAGGAAACTGCCTGTTAAGGCTACTGCCATTGATGATGGGTCACAGAGTACCAGAAGGAGACAAAACTTGGCAAATCTTACGAGATCTGAAAGATATTATTCAGCTCCTAGCTACTGGACAATTTTCTGATGGGACATTGTGTTACTTGGAGTCCAAAATATCAGAACACAGTGCTTGCTGAAAGAATGTTTCCCAGATTTCCACATTCTTCCCAAGCATCACTTCTTGGAACACTATCCTGAAATGATTTGTCGATTTGGCCCTCTGACTGATTTTTGAACTATTCGCTTTGAGGCTAAGCACAATTTCTTTAAAAGAGTTGTATATGACAGTAAAAAAACTTCAATAATGTCTTGCTCACTCAGGCCAAAAATTATCAGCTTGCTTCTCTTACTACTTTGTTTTGCCAAGTGTTTTCAAACCTGATCTAGAAGTAGAATGCGTTGCTGTTGTTTCACCTGACACACTTGAACGTTCATTGAGGCAGGCCATTGAGCATAAATATGAAATCAAATTCAAATTCAAATTTTATTTGTCACATACATAATTGTACACAGTATGATATGCAGTGTGTAGCCTATGGACTGTAAGGAAGCAGCACAGGATACAGAGAATATTTTTATAGGGGCTTTATTCTGACAGCTGTCTCTCAGAAGGACAGTGATCGATGGGAGTAAGTACTGGTAAAAAAATGAATAAAATAACGTAAATCCCCTGTCTCTGTTGTACTTAATTGACAAAAAAAAACATAGGAAAGGGATAGGGATAGGATAGGGTTCTGACATAGGAAAATTCAGTCTTTCCAAATCGCACTAAAATGAAATAGAGTGGAGTAAAATAAAATAAGATGAAATACGATAGAGGCTAACGTGAATAAAATGGGAACAGTACATTAGCCTACTACTGAAAGAACTACTAAACTCCACAGTCATTTTGAAATACATGTTGAGTACAAAAACAACCTTTTAATACATCCTAATAATTTTATCAAAGTATGAGAGGTTTCAAGAACACTCGCAACCATTTTTAACATACATATTCCAATGTAAACAGATTAAACTACAACCAGGCCAATGCACTAGGCTTTAAATAAAGAAAGTGAAACTTCATAAACGTTCATTGTACATACCCAGTTCTTGCACGTGTCCTCAAACGTGATCAAACCCGATCCACCTCACACATGCAACCCGTGCACCTCACAAATGCACGTCCTTAAACATGACCCATGAAACATTCATTATTAACATACTATGCTCACATACACATTTTATGCAACTCGTTCACAACTTCTGTAAGAATGTACATTTACCTCGCCAAATTAAGAATAATAGCACCAAACCCAGAGCACTAATTCACGTTTGTTGCTCTGCTCTACCTGACACCCGCGCACATGTGCTACATCTGGAAGTGCTGCAAAGCAAGTGCTGCACACACGGTTTCTTAAAGGGCCCGCAACCAATTTATGCTCAACATTAAGTTTTGTTAATTTTCTCCACTTGGCTACATTCTCCCCTGCTAAATGTCATTGTCCTCAATGACCTAATACTTATTTTTTACTTCTTTAACGGCTTCCCTAAAGAATACAATCCCCAAGCTTGTCAACACTTGTGAAAAGACTTCAGGACTGAGTGAGACTGCATTACACGCGGACCTCGGCTCAATGAAAGGGTTTGAGTGCACACCCGCATTGGCCCTTTTTGTTCTACTAGGGGTTGGTACAGGTTTTTTCAGTACGGTTTCTTCCACTCTGAGAGCAGCACTGGTGTCATCCATAAATTGCTTGGTTTCATCCTGCTGTTCAGTATCCGCTAGAAACAATTCGGGCTGAGCGACAAGCACTTCACCTGCTGCTGAAGAGTTTCCAATTTGCTCTGTCTCTTGCAGACTAGGGTAAGTGACTTCTTCTAGCACAACGAAATCAGGATCAGACTGAACTTCAACTTGCTCGGACTCGGCTTCTCTCCCTTGTTGTGTTTTAGGAGGATGGTTCTCAATGGATTCTGGCTCAGGAGCAGAAGTGACACAGGGTCGCAAATCCGCTTGATGAAGTCTCTTGATAGGACCACCCTCAAGGGGCTCAATGGTATATGTAGTACCTTGCACATCTAGAACCTTGTATACAGTAGGACCATGAATCCTGTATCTTATTCCTACCCAAAGGTCGGTGACGCAGATACACTTGTTGACCAAGATTGATAATGGGACAATAGACCTTATCATTCAAAGGGGCCAACCTCTCAGCAGCCTTGTGTCCAGCATATTTTCTTGCCTGTTCGTGAGCCTCTCTCAATCTCTCCTGATGAATCACTAACCAGTCCTGCTTCCTGTCTACAGGTTGCTCATGACCCAGCAGGGCATCATCTGGAAGGTGTGGATGGACTCCAAACAGTAAGTAGTATGGTGAGTATCCCGTGGTCACATGTGGCATGATGTTGTAGGCCACAGATCTTGTAGATCATGAAGCGTTCTATTAAAATGCTCACACTGAGCGTTACCTTGAGGCCAGTAGGGTGTAGTGCGGGTTTTCTTCACCCCATACATTTTACACAGCTCAGCAACAACTTTGCTCTCAAAATTTCTTCCCTGATCAGAATGCAATCTTTCAGGTACACTGTATTTCATGAACCATTCCCTTAACAAGATTCTGGTGGTAGTGTCAGCTCTCTGATCCCTGGTTGGAAATGCCTGTGTGAATTTGGTAAAAACATCCGTCACGATTAATACATTTTCACGGCCATCAGATGATGGCTCAAGCACAGTAAAATCAACTGCCACTACCTCAAGGGGTCTGGATGCAAGAAACTGCTTCATAGGGGCATGTATCCTTGGCTGTGGCATCTTTGTTAGGATGCACCTCTGACATCTTTTGATCCATTGGTCTACATCATTATACATGCTGACCCAGAAACAATGTTTCCTCAACAGGCCGATTGTGCGCTCAATCCCTTGATGTCCCATATTGTCATGAACACTTTCAAGGACAGCTTGTTTTAGACATACGGGTAAGAGCAACTGTTGACACTCATCATGATGCTGATCATACACAACACGATAAAGCAAACCGTCCTGTTCATGGATACTTTTCCACTGCTTTATCAGCGATAATGTAGACTATGATAGATGAGACCTTTCACAGTAGGAAGTTTTCACTTTTTCCTCCTTTCCCAGAAACATCTGAAAGAACTGATGGTAGGATCATTCTTCTGAAAATCTGCCAGTTCTGTGGTCATGTATCATGGCATGGTGTGTGTGCTTCCCTGATTGCCACTGTCCGCCTCTCCACCACCTTCCAAGGCACGAATCTGTTGGACTCTAACACCTTTCGCTAGCAGTTACTAAGCCAGGCTCCAGGACTGTCCCTTTGCTGATTATGTTACAGATGGCAACACAGTCATCATACACATCCAGAATAGTAGGCTCCCCTGCTAGCGGCTGCCTAGAGAGGGCATCAGCAGCTGCATTATGTTGACCTGGGCGGTATTTAACTTCAAACACAGATAGTTGAGCAACCCACCTTTGCTCAACTGCACCAAGCTTGGCTGTTCTAAAATGGCACAGAGGGTTGTTATCGGTGATAATCACAAACTTAGAACCTAGCAGATAACCACAAAACATTTCTGAGTCCGCCCATTTAAGAGCCAGCAGTTCAAGTTTCATGCTGCTATAGTAATGGTCATTCCTTTCTGCTTTTCAAAGCCTCCTACTTGCGAATGCAATGACCCTCTTACAACCACCCTGCTGCTGATACAGTATTGCCCCTAGGCCTTCATGGCTCGCATCAGTCTCCAAGATAAACGGGAGGCTAAAATCTGCATAACCTATACAGGAGCAGATGTAAGTTTCTCTTTCAGTAGCTCAAATGCTGACTGGCACTCAGATGACCACAAAGCACCGAAATCCTTCTTCCCTTGGCCGAATTGGGTAATACCCAGACTCACTAAATCATGAAGGGGCCCAGCAATTCTAGAAAAACCCTCTATGAACTTTCTGTGATAACTACAAAATCCTAAGAAGGAGCGCAGTTCCTTTACTGTTTTTGGGACCTTGCATTCCTTTACCGCCTCAATTTTCCCTGGATCCATAGCAATTCCCTGAGCTGAGACTTGATGACCTAAGAAGATTACTTCCTGCTGCAGACCTGAGACCTGTTTCCTTCAGCCTCTTAAAGACTATTTCCAACCTCTGCAAGTGATCTGGGGACGTGGGTACATACACCAGTATGTCATCCAGGTACACTAGCATGATTTGAAAAATTAGATCACCCATTGTAGTCTGCATAAGGCATTGAAATGTTGATGGCCCATTACAAACCCCAAAAGGCATACGGCAGTACTCAAAAATCCCAAATGGAGTTGTAAAGGCTGTGTTATGTCTGTCATGCTCATGAACAGCAACCTGATGATATCCACTCACCAGGTCAATTGAAGAGAACAATGCAGCTCCCTGAAGCGCGTCAAAGCTTTCATTGATCCTAGGTAAAGGGAATGCATCTTGCTGTGTCTTGGCATTCAGCTGTCTATAATCAACGCATAGCCTGAGGCTACCATCTGTTTTCCTCACTAGTACAATTGGTAAAGCATAAGCACTAGTGCTTTCTTGGATCACTCCTTTCTTGAGAAGCTTACTGATATGCTCTCTAACTTCCTTGTACTGAGTGGGTGGGATATGCCTGTAAGGCTGCATCACTAGGACATCATCGGTAACATGGATCTCATGGTGCACACTATCAGTGAAACCAAGGTCGTCATCCTCGAGAGCAAACACATCAGAAAACCGCATTAACAAATCACCCAGCACTGCTTGCTGCTCAAGAGTACCACCGATATGGAGCTTGCTGAGGAAATCTTTTGAGCTGTTCTCCAATAACTGATCTCTTTTGGTGTTCACCATGATTTCCTCAATATCTGATGAAATACGCTGGAACTTAACCTCACATGTCTCATTCAATTTCAACCTCTCAACCTGAGTCGCAGTCCCAAGCCTGGTTCGGGCCCGCAACCATATGTCCTCCGGGGAAAGGTTCACCACCTGCAGAGGGAACAAAGGTTTTCCTGCGGCCACCAGACCTGGTAGCGGTACATTCAGGGGCTCTAGCAAGAAGTCAGATGAGCCATCACGTGACATATGTTTTGTGCTTTTAGCCATCACTGTTGCAACTGACAAAGCAGGTATGTGCACCATGTCTTCTCCAGCTAAACGAACACCTATTCTGTTCTCTTGGCTACTGGCCTGGTGCAGTTGTTGAAATGCCTCCCTCCAATTAGACTGCAACTTCCCACCGAGGGTGGTGTCAAACTCTGCATGTACTAGTTGTCTGCATCTGCTGATAATATTCATGCCGATTAGTGCTGGCACAAGAGGGGAGTTCAGTGTGTCTCTGCCCACGAGGAAACTGCATTCTAGGGAAGGACAATACCCATAGTTTCAACTTTCAACTCAAGATAACCGAGATAAGGTATTTCCAAACCATTGGCCGCAGTTATCTTCAGCCAGCCTGCTGTTGAGAGCATATCCTTATCCTCACCAAACAGGTGGTCCCTGAAGAAACTGTTAGAAATAGTGCTGACTTGGCTTCCTGTATCCAGCAATCAAAACAACCTTCAAAGAGTTCAGGGTTCTGACATAGGAAAATTCAGTCTTTGCAAATTGCACTAAAATGAAAAAGAATGGAGTAAAATAAAATAAGATGAAATATGGTAGAGGCTAACGTGGATAAAATGGGAACAGTACATTAGCCTACTACTAAACTCCACAGTCATTTTGAACTACATGTTGAGTACAAAAATAACCTTTTAATACGTTCTAATAATTTTATCAAAGTATGAGAGGTTTCAAGAACACTCAACCATTTTTAACATACATATTCCAATGTAAACGGATTAAACTACAACCAGGCCAATGCACTAGGCTTTAAATAAAGAAAATGAAACTTCATAAATGTTCATTTCCTCAAACGTGATCAAACCCGATCCACCTCACACATGCAACCCGTGCACCTCACAAATGCACGTCCTTAAACATGACCCATGAAACATTCATTATTAACATACTATGCTCACATACACATTTTATGCAACTTGTTCACAACTTCTGTAAGAATGTACATTTACCTTGCCAAATTAAGAATAATGGCACCAAACCCAGAGCACTAATTCGTGTTCGTTGCTCTGCTCTGCCTGACACCCGCGCACATGTGCTACATCTGGAAGTGCTGCAAAGCAAGTGCTGCACACACGGTTTCTTAAAGGGCCCGCAACCAATTTATGCTCAACATTAAGTTTTGTTAATTTTCTCCACTCGGCTACAAGTGAAATGTTTACACGACTGTTTTGACCTTTGAAAAAGGAAAAGGAATAAGAACAGAACAAAAGACAAGGATAAAATATAAAAATATAAAATATAAGAGTATGAATTATACTAAAAATACGAAATATAAAATATAAAGCAACAAGTTCACAGTAGGTAAAAAATAAAATAGAATAAAAATAGAATAAAATATAATAAATATAAATAAAGTAAGGTATGGTATATACACTATATTGCCAAAAGTATTCGCTCACCTGCCTTGACTCGCATATGAACTTAAGTGACATCCCATTCCTAATCCATAGGGTTCAATATGATGTCGGTCCACCCTTTGCAGCTATAACAGCTTCAACTCTTCTGGGAAGGCTGTCCACAAGGTTTAGGAGTGTGTTTATGGGAATTTTTGACCATTCTTCCAGAAGCGCATTTGTGAGGTCACACACTGATGTTGGACGAGAAGGCCTGGCTCTCAGTCTCCACTCTAATTCATCCCAAAGGTGTTCTATGGGGTTGAGGTCAGGACTCTGTGCAGGCCAGTCAAGTTCATCCACACCAGACTCTGTCATCCATGTCTTTATGGACCTTGCTTTGGTCACTGGTGCACAGTCATGTTGGAAGAGGAAGGGGCCAGCTCCAAACTGTTCCCACAAAGTTGGGAGCATGGAATTGTCCAAAATGTCTTGGTATGCTGAAGCATTCAGAGTTCCTTTCACTGGAACTAAGGGGCCAAGCCCAGCTCCTGAAAAACAACCCCACACCATAATCCCCCCTCCACCAAACTTTACACTTGGCACAATGCAGTCAGACAAGTACCGTTCTCCTGGCAACCGCCAAACCCAGAATCGTCCATCAGATTGCCAGATGGAGAAGCGTGATTCGTCACTCCAGAGAACGTGTCTCCACTGCTCTAGAGTCCAGTGGCGGCGTGCTTTACACCACTGCATCCGACGCTTTGCATTGCACTTGGTGATGTATGGCTTGGATGCAGCTGCTCGGCCATGGAAACCCATTCCATGAAGCTCTCTGCACACTGTTCTTGAGCTAATCTGAAGGCCACATGAAGTTTGGAGGTCTGTAGGGATTGACTCTGCAGAAAGTTGGCGACCTCTTCGCACTATGCGCCTCAGCATCCGCTGACCCCGCTCCGTCAGTTTACGTGGCCTACCACTTCGTGGCTGAGTTGCTGTCATTCCCAAACACTTCCACGTTCTTATAATACAGCTGACAGTTGACTGTGGAATATTTAGGAGCGAGGAAATTTCACGACTGGATTTGTTGCATAGGTGGCATCCTATCACAGTTCCACGCTGGAATTCACTGAGCTCCTGAGAGCGACCCATTCTTTCACAAATGTTTGTAAAAACAGTCTGCATGCCTAGGTGCTTGATTTTATACACCTGTGGCCATGGAAGTGATTGGAACACCTGATTCTGATTATTTGGATGGGTGAGCGAATACTTTTGGCAATATAGTGTATGTATATAGAATATATATAAAATAGAATATATATATAGGAAGTGTAAAATACAACAACTGTGTTGTTGTAGACAGCAGCAGTACAAAAGGTGCAGACAGCAGCAGTACAAAATTTTGCAAAATTATATAAAGTGAAGTGTGTAGTGTGCAATAGTGTCCAAGGTGCAGACAGCAGCAGTATGGGGTGGTCACGAAGTGGAATGAGGTGATGAGAGCAATGGTATTGTCCATCTTTAAAGTGCAGATGTGCATAAGTCCTCTTTGTATGTAAATGGGAGCAGACTGTGCAACATGTGTGTTTATGTGTTTGTATTGTGTGCACAGTCTTGAAATGTGCAAATGTACATTTATGTGTTTATTGTGTGCCACAGTCCGGTGTGGTTGGTTGGAGTTCCAACACGTGTGTAGGAGCATAGTAGGTCTTATCAGTTGAGTCCTATGTGAGGTTCTGATTCTGATTGAGACCGTATAGCCTACGGGAAGAAGCTCCTCCTCAGTCTCTCAGTGTTGGCCTTCAGGGAGTAGAAGCGCTTCCTTAACCTCAAAAGTGAGAAAAGTCCATTGTTGGGGTGGCTGAGGTCCTTCACGATCTTCCTGGCCTTGGTCCAGCACCGCTTGTTGTAGATTGAGTGCAGGTCAGGGAGCTTGGTACGGATGATGGGCTCAGCTGATCGCACCACCCTCTGAAGAGCTTGTCTGTCCTGCATGGTGCTGTTCCTGAACCAGGTGGTGATGTTTCCCATCAGGATGCTCTCTATGGTGCAGGAATAAAAAATAAAAATTCCTATGGAAACAAACACTGTATTTCTTTCAACGCATGCATGCATCTATGGAACCAAGTACTCAGAGGGAATGTTTCTGTCTGTAGGGCACACCAGTAGACTGCCTGATTTTGGCAAGATTGTTAAAATGATAATTGTGAACACCAAAGTGTCATTCATCCTTGAACCCTTCAAAGCTTGGTACATAGAGCATTTGCAAAGTTATGAGCTGACAAGTAATTGCACTCTTGATCTGCAGGTTGTGGAACCCCAGGAGCTTAATGGATACCATCCACTCAATTCACATGTAAGGGCTGGCAAGCTATGCATCACTCCAAAAACCTTCTTGCTCCACTAAGGTACGTTTGTTGAAATGCACATGATTTTCTAGGTTTTCATATTGTAATCATATTGTAATCAATAAATGTAAGCACATCTTTTTACTCTTTCCCCAGCTGCAGAGAAACAGAGAATACAGAGAAACCGTGGAAATTTCTATTCCTATAACAAAATGCTGTTTCGCGTGATCATCTCCCCACAGAACGTTCAGAAAGTTAGACTTGATCCTGTTCCAGATTCTGTTCATAGCCTCAAGTTTGAACTTAAAAGCAGGCTCCAGCTGAAAGACCATTTTGACCTTCAATTTGAAGATGAAAACTTACATGTGTAGCTGATCTGCCCAAAAACAAGGTGACACTGAAGATCCCTTTCACCCCTTTTCCAGATACGTTGTCAGACTCCAGTTTAGACACTGCAATTTTAAGTGAATCGTCATCTCCATCAACTTCTTCACCCAGCACCCGTTCAGAGCCATCTGCCACCCATTCGCAATCATGGCCAACAGCATTTCCCATCCCTGTTGTAACATATGGTCTGGAGCTGAGGCTATGACAAGGTAATGAGTCATTTTGAAAGGATGGAACACTTCTGTCAATTCCCAGAGACATGAAAATTGAAATTCTTGAGAAACTTGCAGAAACTATATACTCATACAAAGCCTATTCTGGGAATGAAGAGATTGACAGTGTAGAGGCTGCCTTAATTGAAAAACACCCCTGTCTCAAAGAGCCAAGCTCCACCTCTGTGGAAAATGGGCCGTTCTCTCCCAGTGCCACGGGGACCCCAGAAAAATTACACCCATGTCCATTCTCCAGGGAGCTCTTATCTATAAAAGGCAGCATTGGAGGAGTGGTGACACTGGTTAGTATGCTAACTAACCAGGGAGCATACTCATCCTTTCCTGGTATTAACTGATCACCGAAACCTTGAGTACCTCTGTAGTGCTTAACGGTTGAACCCCAAGCCAGATGGGCTCTATTCCTTACCCGCTTTCAATTCTCCATCACATATCGTCCAGGTACTAAGAACGGCAAGGCGGATGCACTGTCTTGCTGGTACGAACCATTGACCTCATCACTCCACCCCGAACCCATCCTCCCACCATCTGTGATCCTAGCACCTATTCGGTGGAGCTTAATGGAGGAAATTAAAAGGGCCCACACCGAGTAACCCTCACCTGCTGCCTGCCCACCATCCAAACTCTATGTTCCCATGTCACTTCAGCACCACATCATCTAGTGGGTTCATGAGGCTCCCAGTTCGATCCCCATCGATTCCTTGTACCAGCCTCCTACTACAGAACAGATTTTGGTGGCCATCTTGAGATGTGGAGGACTACATCAATCTAGAACAAGCCATCAGCTTCCAGAAGGGTTATTGGAGCCTCTACCCATCTCACAATGTCCTTGGTCACACATTGCCATCGATTTTGTCACAGATCTACCGGACCTGGGGGGGATATAACACCATATTAGTGGTGAGTGGCCATTTCTCCAAAGCCAGTAAGCTGATCCCATTAAAGGGCCTACCTACCACCATGGAAACAGCCAAAGCACTTTTCGCCCAAGGAAAAATTTCAGGAATTATGGTCTTCCTGAGGATATTGTGTCAGACCAAGGCCCCCAGTTCACCTCCCGGGTTTGGGGAGCATTCTGTAACCAACTGGGAATTAATGTGAGCCTCATCTTGGGGTATCACCCACAGAAAATTGGACAGACAAAATGCCTCAATCAGGAGCCTGGCCGATATCTTCAGACCTACTGCAGTCGTGAGCAGCATTGGTGGAGTGAGTTTCTGCCATGGGCAGAGTATGCCCAAAACTCTCTCACCCACACCTCCACAGGACTGATACAATTTCAGTGCGTCTTGGGCTTTCAACCCCCATTATTTCCATGGTCTGGAGAAGTGCCCACGTTCGCCTCCAGAGGGCCATATGTTGGCAAAGGATACAGGCCAATCGTCGTAAACGCCCACACCCCAAATATCAAGTGGGCCAATGTGTTTGGTTGTCCGCCAAGAACCTTCGCTTAAACCTTCCTTGCCACAAACTCAGTCCTCATTACATTGGTCCCTTTCGTGTGACACACCGAATCAACCCAGTCACATACCGTCTGGAGCTCCCTCCTACATATCGTATCTCCCCGTCATTTCATGCATCGCTCCTAAAACCAGTCCACTCTCTCCCAAACTCTGAGCCCCCAAGCACCGGACTGCCACCCCTGCTGGAGATTGATGGGGCCCCAGCTTACCGGGGCCACACATGAAGGAACACTTCCTGGTTTTATTGTTTATATACAGTGTACACATACACGCACAGAACGTAAAGTATTGTGACCTTACCAAGCCTTACCAAATTGGATTCTCTGTGTATGGACTTTGCTTTATTTTCTGATTACTTGTGTTTTGCCTTTTGATTCAGATTTATTTGCTATAGTGTTTTGCTTTCTGGTTTTGACTTCATGCTTGTTTCCCTGGTTACTGAGTTTTGCTTGCCGACTTTGTGTTCATTAAATCTGCATATGGATCCTAGATCCGCCGGCTCCAGCTAATTCTTACATCTGTCATGTTGAATATTGGCTTAATAAGTAGAACGATTACAACAACCTGCTAATTAAGACTGAAGTCTGATTGACAGGATTCTCCTGAACCTTATTGGCTAAACTGAACCATATTAAAACGTCAACATTACATATTACACTTTATTGTAAAGTTTGTTTGAATAGAAAATTAATAAAATCATGATTAACGTCAAAAATAAAAACCCGCCAGTTGCATCAAAAACCATCCCCGATTTTATCAACCTGCCCAATGCATTTTTTCCCGGTGAGACGTGACCAAAAGAAGCCCAATTGGGTGGAACCACCCAATCTGGCAACACTGCTTGTGAAGTCAGCGTCTCAGGCTTCTGATTGGCCAACATGGCTTTGATATTATATTGCCATCTGTTGGTTTCGCATGCTCTTGACAGCGCTTCAGACCACGTTTTTGCGTTTTCATGTAGCCGAAATTTTTTTTAAAACAAAGGAGGGAAAACTGTTTTTAAAAATACCTATGTACGTGTAGACTAGGCCTAAGCCACCGTGCTGCCGCTTGTGTTATTATTTTTAAAAAGTATAAAAGATAGAGGGAGGAGGAGGATAAAGAAAAACAAAGGACTGAACAAACAGCTGGTACTTTAACCATTCTATATTTTACAGATAACAAATTAAAGGATGAAGACAGCAGCATTGCTGGGCCCGCCGTTGTACATCCGAGAGAATCCTTCAAAATTCATGAAGATACAGTATGTGAGGTTAGTGTAAACTAGTAAGGCAAAACAAGGGAAAATTGAATATTAGATCTCTTAATTTGCAGGGGACTGGGGATTATATTTGTGTAATTGCTTTTCAGAAATAGTACCTTGTGTTACCAAGCACCACACGAGAAAGCAGGGAGTGAACGTAATGCCTTTACTCAGGGTAAACACAGAGAGAAAACATAGGTGCAAAGAGAAATAAACTTCAGGAATCGAGCAGCATCTAGGAAGCAAAAGACTAAACTCAAGCATGACAGGTTCACAGTCTTGATACTTGCCACTGCCACTGGCGAGTGAGGGCTTAAAATAGGCACCGGGGAAATTGGGTACAGGTAGTGCGATTAGAAGTCCGGTGATTGGGAACGTGGAAGCGCAGCTGAGGCCGGCATGCCTGTGACAGAACTAACCCCCACCCCCACCGGGCGTCTCCAGACGTCCAGGAGCGACGACGGGGATGGCCACGGCCTCTGGGAGCGGGTCAGTCTGGGCGGCGCTGATGGAACTCGATGAGTAGCGAGGGATCGAGGATGCCATCTCAGTCCACCCATGATCTCTCCTCCGGACCGTATCCCTCCCAGTCAACCAGATACTGCAGGCGGCCGGCCCGTCGCCTCTAATTCATTACGTCCCGGACCTCGTAGATGGTATTGTCCGTGTCGACCTTGGCCAGCGGTGAGATCACGGGCTCTGTGGAAGGAGGGAGAACAGGGTTAGTGTATGGTTTTAAGAGGGAAACGTGAAAGGTCAGCAAGATCCGGTAGCACTCTGGGAGGTTCAGTTCATATGTGACTTCATTGATGGGCCTCTGAATGGTGAAGGGACCAATGTAGCGAGAACTGAGCTTTTTACAGGGGAGTTTGAGGTGGATGTCCCATGTGGAGAGCCAGACTTGATCACCCGGATGGTATAGTGGTGTTTTTCCTCGGCGTGTGTCTGCATGGGTCTTCTGCCGGTGAACCGCATGGTGCAGGTGGATGTGCGCCGACTCCCAGACCCTCTCACTCTCTCTGAACCAGTGGTCGATGGAAGGCACCTCGGACGGCTCTCCCGACCAAGGGAACAGAGGCGGCTGGTAGCCGAGTATGCACTGAAAGGGAGTAAGTCCGGTGGCTTCTTGGCGGAGCAAGTTTTGTACATACTCCAAGGGAGGTATTGGCTCCAATTGTGCTGGCGAGTTTGGCAGTATGCTCGGAGATAGCGCCCGATTTCCTGGACTTTATGCTCAGTCTGGCCGTTTTACTGTGGGTGATAACCGGAAGATAGACTCACTGATACTCCCAGCTGTTTAAAAAACCCTCGCCACACTCTGGAGATGAACTGGGGCCCTCTGTCAGACACGTTGTCTTCGGGAATGCCAAAGTGTCTGAAGACAGGGCTTCGGCTGTTTCCAGGGCTGTGGGCAGGCCTGTGAGAGGTATCAGCTTACATGCCTTAGAGAACTGATCGACCACGACGAGAATGGTGGTGAAGCCGTTAGACGTGGGTAAAACTGTGGCGAAGTCGATTCCCAAGTGGGACCGGTCAGTGGGGAATCGGGACAGGCATAAGCTTACCCTACGGCAGATGGTGTGGTGTGGACATTACGGCACAGATGGGGCATCCCTTCACGAATTGGATGACATCTTTAGCCATGTGGGGCCACTAATACCTGTTTCTGAGAAATGAGAGGGTCCGTTGTCTGCCCAGATGTCCGGAGCCTGGAGAGGAGTGCACTGAGTCCAGAAGAGCAAGACGGTGTGACAGACCAGTGGAGCGGGTTCTTCTGTAGTGGTGGCATGGATCTCTTCGTTTATGGCCCAAAGGAGAGGACATACGAAGAGATCTGGAGGGAATATGGGCTCGCATCCTTCTGATTGGGGATCAGGTGAATAAATCCGGGATAGCGCATCGGCTTTTGTGTTTTTATGGCCGGGGTGATAGGTAACCGTGAAATTGAATCTGGTGCAGAACAGCACCCAGCGAGCTTGCTGCGGATTCAATCATTTCACTTCCCTGAGGTATTGTTCTTGTGATCAGTTATTACTTCAAAGGGATGATTAGCTCCCTCCAGCCAGTGCCGCCATTCCTCTAGAGCCAGCTTAGATGCTAGTAATTCCCGGTTACCGATGTCATAGTTTTGCTCCACTGGGGACAACTTTTTGGAAAAAAAGGTGCACGGACAGAGGGCAGGTGGCTCACCTCCCCTTTGAGACAGCACCGCTCCTACTCCTAGAGCTGAAGCGTCCACTTCTACCATGAAGGGTCGGCTGGGATCGGGATGTAGTAGGGTAGGTGCGGAGCAGGTGGCGGCTTTCAGCTGGAAGGCTTTGATAGCTGAAGTCGTCCAGTTTAGCGATTTGGGTTTGGGTTGTACAGTGCTCACTGTAGTTCGCGATGAAACGACAGTAAAAGTTCGCAAACTCCAGGAAGCGCTGAAGATCTAAGTGTTTGAGGTTGCGGCCAGTGCTTCACTGCTTCCACCTTTGACTGATCCATTTGGATGCCCTCCGAGGAGATAGTATAGCCCAGGAACTGGATGACAGATTGGTGGAACTCACATTTTTCGAGCTTGAGGTAGAGGTGGTGACGGCGGAGACGGTCGAGTACCTGCCTGACATGGCTGATGTGCTCCGACCTGTTGGAGGAATAGATGAGGATGTCATCTATATAAATGATCACAAACCGGTGGAGCATGTCACAGAAAATCTCATTCATGAAATTCTGAAACACGGATGGGGCATTGGAGAGCCCATATGGCATGACTCCGTACTCATAATGTCCCGAAGATGTAATGAACTTGTAGGTATAATGTCTTCCACTCAGCTTCTTGTCGAATGTGGATTAAGTTGTAGGCACTCCGCAAATCCAGCTTAGTGAAAATGTGGGCTGCACGGAGTTCTTCGAGGGCTGCAGGAACAGAGGTAGGGGGTAGGCGAACTTTACCGTTTGCGCATTGAGATTGCAGTAATCAATACATGGTCAAAGCCCACCGTCCTTTTTGGCCATGAAGAAAAAGCTGGAAGCCACCGGGGAGGTGGATGGGTGTATGAATTCCTGGCGTAGTGCCTCCTGGATATATTCTTCCATGGCCTTTTGTTCCGGGATGGACAGAGGGTAAATACACCCTTTGGGCATGTTGGCATTGGGCAGAAGGTCCACAGCACAGTCCCATGATTGGTGTGGTGGCAGTTTCGTCACTGCAGCTTTGCTGAAGAAGTCCCGGTAGCCCCGATATTCTCCTGGGAGGTCCACCTCGGCTTGATGTTGAGGGCTTTCAATACTCATTGACCCCAGAATGGCAGATTTGGGAACTGCTCTAGAGTCCAGTGGTGACGTGCTTTACACCACTGCATCCGACGATTTGCATTGCACTTGGTGATGTATGGCTTGGATGCAGCTGCTCGGCCATGGAAACCCATTACATGAAGCTCTCTGCGCACTGTTCTTGAGCTAATCTGAAGGCCACATGAAGTTTGGAGGTCTGTAGCGATTGACTCTGCAGAAAGTTGGCGACCTCTTTGCACTATGCGCCTCAGCATCCGCTGACCCCGCTCCGTCAGTTTATGTGGCCTACCACTTCGTGGCTGAGTTGCTGTCATTCCCAAACACTTCCACGTTCTTA
Source organism: Hemibagrus wyckioides (assembly GCF_019097595.1). Lineage (NCBI taxonomy): Eukaryota > Metazoa > Chordata > Actinopteri > Siluriformes > Bagridae > Hemibagrus > Hemibagrus wyckioides. The sequence continues at coordinate 13,405,211 of NC_080725.1, forward strand.
TAATACAGCTGACAGTTGACTGTGGAATATTTAGGAGCGAGGAAATTTCACGACTGGATTTGTTGCACAGGTGGCATCCTATCACAGTTCCACGCTGGAATTCACTGAGCTCCTGAGAGCGACCCATTCTTTCACAAATGTTTGTAAAAACAGTCTGTATGCCTAGGTGCTTGATTTTATACACCTGTGGCCATGGAAGTGATTGGAACACCTGATTCTGATTATTTGGATGGGTGAGCGAATACTTTTGGCAATATAGTGTATGTAGCACAAAAATATTGCAAGATGGTAAATAGTGTGCATAAAAAATAAATAAGTAAATATAAAAATAAGTAAATGTAGGAAAGCAAATAAAATATAAATAAGAAAAATGGAAAAATAAAAAGTAGATATAATAGGAAATAAATATACACACAGAAGACAAACCCCAAAGTAGCATAACCCCACCTTCTACCTCTAAAGGAACCCCAGGTGGGACATACCTGTAATAGCTTTCACTCCATTTGCCAGATTTAGTGCCCCATCAGGTTCCAGCCCCTCAGCTCACCTGCAAGCCACCTTGGTCTTGTGCAGTAGGACAACATTGAGGGAGTCACCTTTTGACATCTGAACTACCAGAGCTTTTTGTCAAAAGGTGTTTTTTTTTTTTTTTTAGACATTTATCTTTTAGTTCACATCACCACTACACCATAAAGTGTTTCTAAAAGTCACCTGAACCAAGACTTGAACCCTGATGGTTCACCAGCCCATTGAGCCACCAGGACCTGCAGAGAGGTGACTTTGTTTTATCATTTAGTTCATGGCACCGATATGCAACAATAGAGATTTATAAAGGAAAGGTGACCTAAGGCTTGAACCTGAACATCAAGGTGAGAAACCTGCTCAGCTGCCCCTTGACCCACCAGGGGCTCCAAAAAATATGCTCTTTTTAAAAGCATTATCTTTTAGTTCATTACTTCTACACAAAGACATGCACTTACAAAAGACAACTCACATTAGGTAAGGCCTGAACCTTAGTCCACAGGTTCACACCCCAGTGTACCTTCCTATGGAGCCATCAGGATCTTTAGACAGCCTCCTTTTTTTAGAGATTCATTTTCAGCTTCCATTACATGGACTTTAATACAGAAGCTCAGCAGATCCTAGCCTTGAATTTTGATCACACTTAGACACTAAAAAACAGGACCACAGAACAGATTAACAATGATCAACCAAGACAGGAATGCAAGGATCCCTATTTATAGGACTAGACATTAAGGTAAATGGGGAACAGGTGATACAACAGGAAGGAGAACTATAGGAAAAGCATGACACAAACTACACATGAAGAAGCAGACTTCCAAGATTCGCCTGCCACCGCCCTCTCCAGGCCTGACAGGGAACTGTCCAGCTATTCCTGACGTGGTTTGCTGCCTCTGACTACTCCAGTTATCCAATCAAAGGACAGAAAATTGCTGACATAATCGTATGCCTGCTAGATAGCCCCAGTGACACCAACTCGAAATCTGATTGGTTAATGCAACAATTTCATTGCCACTTATTTTAAGTTACGGGTGCCTGCACTATTGATTATAAAGAAGAAAAAAACAGGAGCATGAACAGAGTCCTGAACACTGGTTAGCAGAATGATAGACACACACTTGCACTTACATGCTCACCTTTATCCAACTAAACTACAACCTTCATGCCGATACACCTCCAAACTTCCTTCTCTGTTGATGTTCCCATCTTTCCTGAGAAACTCTGTATCTATTGCAGCACTTGCCAGGATCAATCTTTTCAATCACTTTCCAAGTAATGAGACAAGTTGTATTTTTATGCTTATTAACTCTAAGAAAGAGAAAAGAAGAGAGATTTATGAAGGGATGACTGTTTATAGCTGCTATAATGCAAGACAAAAATTGTTTCATGGACACAAATATTACATTATTGTGTAACAAAAATTTTCTTTAGTAAATACAAAATCGTAAACTTTGCAAATTGCTGTAATGTAAGAAGAAAGGAATCAAACGGTTCATGATGTGCAGGAATTGGAAACCATCTCACTATACTGTCATTGATGAGTTTGCTAAAACATCACACTTTGAAGTGTTGAGTATTATAGATTCCTTAAATGTTTTTCAACACAATTTCATACTGAAGAAAGCTGTGAGCAGTGACCCCACCCCTCATCATAACCTCCAACCTGCCACTTCAGGCAGTTTTTACTATTTGATGCAGTGAAATCAAACCTGAAGAAAATTCCTAAAAAACCGAGAACCAGCTGGTCACCATAGCATGTGTACAAAACCAGCAAAGCTAATGGAGAGGTTTGAGGTTTTTGAGTGAAGCCCATTAAAAACAGCACAGTATCTGAACAAAGAGACAAAAAGATCAATGCTCTCCTGCTGTGAACTTAATCCAGACTAACACTCAGCATGCATTATTAAAATCCACAAGAGCACCGAACAGTACACTACACCTCCATCCCCTTCATCCTGGCCTACGGAACCAAGGAGGTGAACAAATTCTGTCCGTAGCATCTCCTCACTGAAATCCAGCAAGCGTCTGTATTGTGCTAAATTTTTTTTGCTGATAGATGATGATCATTTTTTGACTGCTAAAGTGCTCGAACCTGTAATGCACACTGATACGTGTCATTTAGCATCTTACTGGCATGTCACCTCCAGCTTGAGGCTGATAAATGACTTGTAACTTTTACAGGAGTTTTTCTTTTAAAGAAAATAGCAGATTTTACACGATTTCTCATTTTTTTCTCATGCTGGAGGTATCAGTTTAATTCTAAAGTGCGATTATAAATCATTTCCCTTCTATGTGCTCAAATAGTTCAATTGTGTAAACAGGAAATTAATTATAGCTCTAATGGAAAGTCTATGTTGTTGCTGTCTCAAGCTTCTACACTATTTCTGACTCTCTGACTGGCTTTAAGAAGTGCACAGTATTAAGTCATATTTCATAACGTATTATTTTCCATAAGTTGTGGGCCCAAGTTAGAGAATTCATGTCATTTAAAAAAATATCCACTAGGGTAAAGATGTAATGGTTCATACAGTACATAAATTCAGTGAAGGTTTTTTCCAAAAATACAACAATCTTGATTGTCATCCAAAATGAAGGCAGAAATCAAAAGCAGGAAGTGTCAAGAAATAGGATTAGAACAACAGGATATAAATAGAGAAAGTAATTAAGGGATAAACACAGAACAGGTGAACAGGTTTGGGAAAAGTTGCAATGACAGGATGGGGTGGAGACTAATATATAAACCAGAACACATGAAAAAATAAACAAAAGCACAAAGAGGATTAAAAAAATCTGAAGAAACAGTGATTCAGAAACAGAAACAGAAAAGTCATTTTTAATGAGTTTTTCTTTTAGTATAATGACATGGTGAACAGCAGAAGTGGTTATAATACTTTAATAGTAGCTGGCTTCTTTCAGTGGTAAATCAAAAAATATTCATCCAGTCATACATGAACAGGGTCAAGGAACATGACATAACGTGGTGGGTCACATCAGCAAGAACGATGAGTCAGCTTACAGAGAGGAGGTGCAGCGGCTAACAGCATGGTGTAGAGCCAACAACCTGTCTCTGAACGTCGAACGAAGACTAAAGAGATGGTTGTTGACTTCAGGAGAGCACAGAGTGACCATTCTCCGCTGGTCATCGACGGATCCTCTGTGGAGATCGTCAAGAGCACCAAATTCCTTGGTGTTCATCTGGCAGAGAACTTCACATGGTCACTCAACACCAGCTCCATCACCAAGAAAGCCCAGCAGTGCCTCTACTTCCTGAGGAGGCTGAGGAAAGCCCATCTCCCTCCCCCCATCCTGACTGTGTTCTACAGAGGGACCATTGAGAGCGTCCTGAGCAGCTACATCACTGCCTGGTTTGGGAACTGCACCATCTCGGATTGCAAGACCCTTCAGCGGATAATGAGGACAGCTGAGAAGATCACTGGAGTCTCTCTCCCCTCTATTACGGACATTTACACTGCACGCTGCATCTACAAAGCCAACAGCATTGTGGATGACCCCACACACCCCTCACACACACACTCTTCACCCTTCTGCCATCTGGAAAGAGGTACTGAAGAATTCGGGCCCTCACAACCAGACTGTGTAACAGTTTCATTCCTCAAGCCATCAGGCTCCTCAACACCCAGGGTTGAACTGTACAAAAATCTCTCTCTCTCACACACACACACACACACACACTCAGGACTGAACTGTACAAATCTCTCTGTCTCTCTCACACACACACACACACACTCTCTCTCTCTCTCACCTGTGTGGACACACACACACATAACTTATATTGTTCAATACTTATTGCACTACCTTGTGTCAACCCTTGTGTTTATTACATCTGCTGCTATATTTATATTTATGTTTATTTCTATTTTGCACTACCTCAATCGCTGCTACTGTATTTTTGCACTTTACATGTTGTCAGGATTCAAAGTTCATCATCTCATTTTATTTCATTTCATTTACATTTCATTGCACATATTCTTTTCCTTTTCCACAAGTGCCCTGTGTTTTTGTGTTGTCTTTTTGTACTTATTGTTTCTGCACTGTGCTGTCGTTGCTTTGTTTGCACCTAGCTGCACACTTTGCACTTTATGTGGCTTGAACAAAACTTCGGTCCTAGCTCTGTGTTGTTTTTTGTGTTTGAACTATATGTTGTATGTTTATGTAGCACCAGGTACTGGAGAAACATTGTTTCATTTCACTATGTACTGCGTCAGCTATATGTGGTTGAAATGACAATAAAGCTTCTTAAATCTTGAATCTTGAAAGGCTGAAGCTGGACATCATCAAACCACAAGACATAAAATCTCACATCTCATCCCTCAAAATGGACCATGAGACAAAACTACACACATTGAGGCTAAAATCTGGTCAGTGCTTACAATTGTTTATTAGTAAATTTAAGCTCTACAAGAGTCATCTTCCTTGTGTTAGTCATCTAGTCAGATTCCATCAATGACAAAAAAAATAAATAAAAAAAAACTAATAAAAAGCCGGAGCTTTTTCAAAGGTTTTCCAGGTAAGAAATAGTTGTGTTTTTATCTGAAGGTGTCAGCCAACTAAAACACCTGAGCGAAAAATCGAGTCCACTTTATTAATCTAGTAAGTTAGTATTAAGTATGTAATCAAACAAATAAATGCTCCTAAATATCTAAATTTTATAACAAATTCTAAATATTAAATGCAATTTTGAAATTGCACATTTCCTATTGTTTGTTCTACCTGACAGAAAAAATAAATAAACTCTGTCATAAAAAAACAGTCTGGATTTAAAGGCATGTCAGACAGATCTGGATGTGCACTGGGATGATGAAACCACTTTAAGAAGAAGAAGCTGCCGAATGTAACAGAATTCATTACGAAGTGATTGTCAAGCGGCTTAATCACCGTAATGCGTGTGTCTAATGGCTGGATTTCGGAGGCCTCAGTGGCAATCACGGAGTCCCTGAGGCTGAGTGAAAGATTGAGCTGTGATTGTCTGTCTGTCTGTCTGTCGTCAACTCGCTTTGTGCCCGAGGTCAAACCCACTTCTTGATCCGAGGTCGATAATAAGACCAAATGGATGCTAAAGAGCCTCAGAATGGCTGTAAGGCACACGGCGGTCAACGTCTGATCTGTTCACATGTGATTTGTTGGCATGTGGTGGACCAGTCAGCGATCTCAACACCCAGGACTCGAAAAACATTACCCTGAAAGAGAGTTCCTGTTCCCCAAATCCTCATTAATCCATAAAAAACAAACAAAACTGATCAAAGTCATGTGACTTTGTCAAGTGTGAGCAACTGGTTTTTGAGGGTTTTTTTGTGTTGTTCCCACCTCCTTGTGGACTCTTATTGGCTGCTGAAATGATGTCAGTATGAGATATTCTCAAAGTTTCCAAAATGAGCCTGAAATTAGAAATGAGCTTTCTTTCTTCCAATCTTCCAATCTCCACAGCTTGCTCATCACTTTATTATTGTTATTTGCAGATGTGCTTAGTTTCATTAACATGCTGATGTTCGTGACACGTTCAGATTTTGCCTCATTATCTCGTTATCGCCGTCTGTCTCTACTTCCTCCTACTCCTCTGCTGTCTCCATTGGACTGGTGAGTGAGATCCAGAGTGAGATTTTTTGAGACGGATGAAGAGTCTGAGCAGCAGATTCCTCATGCCCTCCCACGCCGTAGTGGAGTGTTTGCACAGATGAAGCCAGGGGCACTGCCAAGCATGGTTCACTGCAGAGCGACTCGCACAGTTATGTCACTGCATGTCATGCTCCTGCACTGTGTGTGTGAGTGTGTGTGTAGGTGTGTGTGTGTGTGTGTGTGTGATTCAAACTCACTTACATTTCCACTACTTGCTATTGTATGTCATAGCAGGAAACCTAACATTACACTGTTACTAGAGCACTGACACTGGAGACTCCTTCCATTAAAAAAAAAGAAAAAAAGGTGTCCTGACTCTTAGGTTGTTATAGAAACAATTTATGGCTAGAAAATTCTAGCAAATTCACCCTGACTGAAACCAGAAATCATGAGTGCTCTTCATATAGTAATCACTTCTCATTAAACTCTTCACCAAATCATGTACAAATATTTAATTCGAGTTGAATTCATATTTTCTCTCACAAAACAAGAATAAAACAATAACCATCTGCTATTTTCATTTCTCCCAAAGAGATTCATAAAAACCCCCGGCATGCGTAATTAAACCCATAAGCTCATTATCGACTCCAAGGAGGAAGCGAGTGGAGCTGAGAAACAACAGGAATTGACAGAGGTAACAGCTTTAGCAGAAGGAAAAAAAATTGTGTAAATGTGTAATTGTATCTTCTTGCTGCTTAAAACCCCAATTAAAGCAGATCTGTGACATAGTATCTATCAAAAGTGGTCCAAAGAAGGAACAGTGGTGAACCGGTGTCATGCCACAAAGCAAAAATGGTTCAGGAATGGTTTGATGAGCACAACAACGAGTTTGAGGGTTTGACTCCAAATTCCCCAAATCTCAATCCAAATGAGCATCTGTGGGATGCGCTGAACAAACAAGCCCAGATAAATAGAGAGGGTTCCATCAGGAAGGGCATCTGGCGTGAAACATTGCCAAATTTAATCATGCGAATCATCAGTACAATGAATTTCATACCAGATCGGTCGAGGCCTGAGTTAACAATGACCACCATCAGTGCCGTTGACCTACAGGTGCCGGTGGAAATTGGGCTACTGTTTGTCGAAGAAGTAGAGGAGGGAGGAGAGTGCGTAGACAGAGAGAGAGAAAAGGGTAAGAGTGTAGGACTGAGAATAGGAACTCTGAATGTTGGTACTATGACAAGGAAAGGTAGAGAGCTGGCTGATATTATGGAGAGAAGGAAGGTGGATATACTGTGTGTACAGGAGACCAGGTGGAAGGGTAGCAAGGCTCGTAGTATAGGAACAGGATTGAAGCTGTTTTATTATGGTGTGGATAGTAAGAGAAATGGGGTGGGTGTGGTCCTTGTGAGGAATGAGGTGAAGAGTGTCAGACAGGGTGATGAGTCTGAAGTTAGAGATTGAATGGGTGATGTTGAATGTTGTTAGTGGTTATGCTCCACAGGTAGGTTGTAAGTTAGAGGAGAAAGAGAGATTCTAGAGTGAATTAGTTGAGGTGATAGAGAGTATTCCCACGGGTGACAGAGTGGTGATAGGAGCAGATTTTAATGGACATATTAGCGAGGGGAACAAAGGTGATGAGGAGGTGATGGGCAAGTTTGGAGTTAAGGAAAGGAACCTTGAAGGACAGATGGTAGTGGACTTTGCTAAAAGGATGGACATAGCTGTGGTTAACACTTATTTTCAGAAGAGGGAAGAGCATAGAGTGACTTACAAGAGTGGAGGTAGGAGCACACAGGTAGAATAAATCCTATGTAGAAGAGGCAATCTGAAAGAGATTAGTGACTGTAAAGTGGTAGTGAGAGAGAGTGTAGCCAGATAGCATAGGATGGTGGTGTGTAGGATGACATTAATGGTCTGTAAGAAGAAGAGGTCAAAGATAGAGATAGAGAAGAAAAGCAAGTGGTGGAAGCTGAAAAAGGAGGAATGTTGTGAGAAATTTAGACAGAAGTTAAGGCAGGCTCTGGGTGCTCAGGTAGTGCTGCCAGATGACCGGGAAACTACAGCAGAAGTGATCAGGGAGACAGGAAGAAAGGTGCTGGGTGTGCCATCTGGAAAGAGGAAAGAAGATAAGGAGACTTGGTGGTAGAATGAGGAAGTTCAGGATAGTATTCAGAGTTAGAGGTTAGCCAAAAAGAAGTGGGACAGGGACAGGACTGAAGAGAATAGACAGGAATACAAGGAGTTACAGCACAGAGTGAAGAGGGAGGTGTCTAATGCCAAGCACAAGGCATATGACGAGTTGTACACTAGGTTAGACACTAGAGATGGAGAGAAGGACTTGTTCAGGTTAGCTAGGCAGAGGGATCGAGATCGGAAGGATGTGCAGCAAGTTAGAGTTATTAAGGATAGAGATGGAAAGGTGCTCACAAGTGAGGAGAGTGTACAGAGGAGACGGAAGGAGTACTTTGAAGAGCTGATGAATTAGGAAAATGAAAGGAAAAAAGAATAGTAGAAGAGGTGAACTCTGTGGAACAGAAAGTAGATAAGATTAGAAAGGATGAAGTCAGGAAGTCTTTGAAGAGGATGAAAAGTGGAAAGGCAGTTGGTCGACATCCCGGTGGAGGTCTGGAAGTGTCTATGAGAGGTAGCAATGGAATTTTTAACTAATTTGTTTAACAGGGTTTGGGATAGTGGGAAAATTCCTGAGGAATGGAGAGGAAGTGTATTAGTGCCAATCTTTAAGAATAAGGGTGACATGCAGAGTTGCAGCAACGATAGGGGGATAAAGTTGATGAGCCATACAATGAAGCTGTGGAAAAGAGTAGTGGAAGCTAGGTTAAGGAAGGTAGTGGAAATTTGTGAACAGCAGTATGGCTTCATGCCCAGAAAGAGCACAACAGATGAAATTTTTGCTGGAGAAGTATAGGGATGGTCAGAGAGAGTTGCACTGTGTGTTTGTAGACTTGGAGAAAGCATATGACAGGGTGCCAAGGGAAGAGCTGTGGTACTGTATGAGGAAGTCAGAAGTAGCAGAGAAGTGTGTCAGAGGGCTGCAGGACATGTATGAGAGGAGCAGGACAGTGGTGAGGTGTGCTGTAGATCAGACAGAAGAGTTCAAAGTGGAGTTGGGGCTGCATCAAGGATCAGCTCTGAGCCCCTTCCTGTTTGCTATGGTTATGGACCAGTTGTCAGAGGAGGTCAGACAGGAGTCTCCTTGGACAATGATATTTGCAGATGACATTGTGATCTGTAGTGAGAGCAGGGAGCAGGTGGAGGAAAACCTGGAGAGGTGGAGGTTTGCACTGGAGAGAAGAGGAATGGAAGCCAGTCATAGTAAGACTGAGTACATGTGTGTGAATGAAAGGGAGGGAAGTGGAACAGTAAGATTACAGGGTGAAGAGGTGAAGAAGGTACAGCAGTTTAAGTACTTGGGATAAACAGTCCAGAGTAATGGAGAGTGTGGGAATGAGGTAAAGAAGTGAGTGCAGGCAGGTTGGAATGGGTGGAGAAAGGTGTCAGGTGTTCTATGTGATATCAGCGAGAATCAAGGGGAAGGTGTACAGGACAGTGGTGAGACCGGACATGCTGGAAAAGACAGGAGTCAGAGCTGGACGTAGCAGAGCTGAAGATGTTGAGGTTCTCTTTGGGAGTGACAAGGTTGGACAGGATTAAGAATGAGTACATCAGAGGGACAGCTCATGTTGGACGTTTGCGGGGACAAAGTTATGGAGGCCAGATTAAGATGGTTTGGACAAGTTCAGAGGAGGGAGAATGAGTTTATTGGTAGGAGAATGTTGGACATGGAGCCAAAGAGGAGGTATATGGATATAATAAAAAAAGGACATTAAGCTAGTGGGTGCAGGTATTCAGGATGCAGAAGATAGGGATAGGTGGAGAGAGATGACTCGCTGTGGTGACCCCTGAAGTGAAAAGCTGAAAGAAGAAGATATATGTACACCACAAAAAACAAAAATTCTAGAGGAAAATTCTCATGAAATAGTGTCATATGTATAAAAACCCACAAAAAACCAACAAACAAAAAACACTTTTTATAAAAATAAAAAGGTCTATCTGTAAAATGACCAAAAATGTAGAAAATGAAAATGAACATAAAATAGTTGGATAAATATCTTTAACTGCATGTTAGTAAAGATGCAAATTTTACAAATCACTGGATTCAGCCATTTTTTCTCCTCACACAAAAGTAGCAACTGACTGTCAGTGTTTTTCACAAAACAGCAAAAATGTTAAGTCAAAAGTCGATTCAAGTCACATTTATTTATGTACCATGTTTGTTTGTTTTTTGACGTGGTGTAAATGTGCATTCATGCCATAGTCCTTGCGGCTGAGAGATTGAGAGACATGCAGAAATATTTATGTTCCAGATTATAACCAGTGGCTGCAATCACATCAGCATGAAATACTTGGAATAAAACACCTCTGACTCCTTCTGCGTCTCGGATAACCTCAAGGCGAGAGAAATGAGACATAATTATCATTATTGATCTCTGACAGGCTGCACAGGTATCAGTTCATTATTCTGGCTGGCTTCTAACATGCTTATGTTGAGGGAAACGAAGATGATTCCAGTTCTATTAAAATGATTCATTATGAAGGGTTGTAATCTTTACTCATTTATTTATTTATGCATTCATTTTTCATGGCAGGAGAGACAAATCATCTGCTTTCTCCTGGATGTAGACATTAGCATGAATTTAATTGTGAGGAGAGTCCTGACTGAGCTAACGAAGTTAATATCAGCAAGACACTCTCTGCTCTCGTCGGCTTTGTTTCCTGTTAGTGAAAGCTTTGGATTGTGGACTGTAATCAAATTCTTGCTGGTGAAGCCCCACTCAAGGTTTCTGGAGATTCAGCTTGGACACAAGCTTGGACACAAAGTCCTCCCCACTAGTCTTTGTATCAGCTAGTAAATGAGACATGTCCTAATTTGTTCATGTGATTCAGTAGCAAGTGAGTAAAAAGAGTATGTGAAAGGACAAACAAACAAACATTTCTTTATTATAGCACACTCTATTGAAGCTATTTTCTTAATAGTTAACATGCATCTAGTTGTAGCTCGAAATCTCTGAGCCAGACAGAAATGAATGAATAGGTTATAAGCTTTATCTATAATTAAAGAGTTTTGTGATCCACCAATGTCATCTTCCAAAATTATTTGTATCAGTTACCTGATTTGTACAAATAAACCCTAAATATTTATTTTGCATTTGATCCAGAAAACACATGGGCATGCCACCAGCCAAAACCCAGAGTGACAGGTGCAGGGGCAATTGCAGGTGTAGTTGCAGGTGTTGGTGTAAGTGTAGGTACAGGTGTATATGTAAGTCCAGGTGCAGATGTAGTTCTGCACAGTTTGGACTTGGAGGTGGAGGTGTAGCTGCCCTGTGTGATTAACATTTAAACCTTAAACCTCTGTGGAAGAAACGGAGCGTGGGCGAATCGCCCAAATTGATAAATAAAGCATGAGCAGGTCCAGGTACACAATCTTCCTCTCCTGAGACTAATTAAAAGGAAGGTAAAATTACCTGGTGGTTTGACCTGCAGTGTGTGTGTGTACTGCCTCAACCACTGCTATTGCATTTTGTCGCATATATATATATATATATATATATATGACAATCATATATATTTCATATACATATATTATTATTATATATTATTATATTATTTCAATATATACATATATTTCTGTCTTTTTACAGTTTCTCAAAGTTGTACATCATTTCATTTTATTTCATTGTACATCTTGTGTCCTGTTTTGTGTTGTTTTTTTTGGTGGACAGTAATGTTTTTTGCACTGTGTTGTCTTTGCTCTGTTTGCACCTAGTTGCACACTTTGCACTTTATGTGGCTAGTCCTAGCTCTGTGTTGTTGTTTCTGTGTTTGAAACTATATGTTGTATTTTATGTAGCACCAGGGTCCTGGAGAACTGTTGTTTCATTTCACTATGTACTGCGTCAGCTATATGTGGTTGAAATGACAATAAAAGCTTCTTGACTTGACTTGTGTGTGTGTGTGTGTGATGGCTAATTCAATGCAATTATCAAGATCCATATGTAGGATCTTATTAGTGAGATAGAAATTCTAAATAGTTAAAATCTAAAGCAACGTATGAGTCAAGTCGCATTATAGGACGTAAAGTTGGAGCCTCGTGAAAGCTCACAGGAAAAAAAAACATACACTATATTGCCAAAAGTATTCGCTCACCTGCCTTGACTCGCATATGGACTTAAGTGACATCCCATTCCTAATCCATAGGGTTCAATATGACGTCAGTCCACCCTTTGCAGCTATAACAGCTTCAACTCTTCTGGGAAGGCTGTCCACAAGGTTTAGGAGTGTGTTTATGGGAATTTTTTGACCATTCTTCCAGAAGCGCATTTGTGAGGTCACACACTGATGTTGGACGAGAAGGCCTGGCTCTCAGTCTCCACTCTAATTCATCCCAAAGGTGTTCCATCGGGTTGAGGTCAGGACTCTGTGCAGGCCAGTCAAGTTCATCCACACCAGACTCTGTCATCCATGTCTTTATGGACCTTGCTTTGTGCACTGGTGCACAGTCATGTTGGAAGAGGAAGGGGCCAGCTCCAAACTGTTCCCACAAAGTTGGGAGCATGGAATTGTCCAAAATGTCTTGGTATGCTGAAGCATTCAGAGTTCCTTTCACTGGAACTAAGGGGCCAAGCCCAGCTCCTGAAAAACAACCCCACACCATAATCCCCCCTCCACCAAACTTTACACTTGGCACAATGCAGTCAGACAAGTACCGTTCTCCTGGCAACCGCCAAACCCAGACTCGTCCATCAGATTGCCAGATGGAGAAGCGCGATTCGTCACTCCAGAGAACGGGTCTCCACTGCTCTAGAGTCCAGTGGCGGCGTGCTTTACACCACTGCATCCGACGCTTAGCATTGCACTTGGTGATGTATGGCTTGGATGCAGCTGCTTGGCCATGGAAACCCATTCCATGAAGCTCTCTGCGCACTGTTCTTAAGCTAATCTGAAGGCAACATGAAGTTTGGAGGTCTGTAGCGATTGACTCTGCAGAAAGTTGGCGACCTCTTCGCACTATGCGCCTCAGCATCCGCTGACCCCGCTCCGTCAGTTTACGTGGCCTACCACTTCGTGGCTGAGTTGCTGTCGTTCCCAAACACTTCCACGTTCTTATAATACAGCTGACAGTTGACTGTGGAATATTTAGGAGCGAGGAAATTTCACGACTGGATTTGTTGCACAGGTGGCATCCTATCACAGTTCCACGCTGGAATTCACTGAGCTTCTGAGAGCGACCCATTCTTTCACAAATGTTTGTAAAAACAGTCTGCCTGCTTAGGTGCTTGATTTTATACACCTGTGGCCATGGAAGTGATTGGAACACCTGATTCTAATTATTTGGATGGGTGAGCGAATACTTTTGGCAATATAGTGTATTTGTTGTCATCCAGCTGTGTATTTGACTTCCTGTAGGGACAATGCCATGCTATCGGGAACGTCAGAGTCTTCCTGCTGATGTAAACAGCAATTAAACAAGATGCAATTAATTCAGTGCACTGGCCCACTTAAAAGAGATCCATCGACTGGCTGGGCTAAATCATCAATTTGGACCCATTACACTGAGGAATATTTGCAAACATGGCCTGATTGTTAAGATAATTAAAGCATGGCCATGCGTTAAGAAGTTGAGACTTGGGTTATTACCGTAGAGTTTGAAGAAAATTGGCAGTAATGATACGAGGTAAATATGAGAACACACTCGTTCTCTTAAATATCATAAACTTTCCAGTGTGATTCACCTGAAAGCATAATTTCTGTGTTGTTATAAGATGCCGTGATGTCAACTAGGACTCCAACATGCGTCATTGTCTCAGAAACAAATTCAAAGAATATATACATAAGCTTTTTAATTTTTGGGAGCTATATTTGTGATTTCTCTTCCAAGCTCTGTTCATTTCATTCTCTTGACTGAATTTTTACCCATTTTCAAAGCTGTACAATTTGTCAAGCTGCAGGGGGTGGCTGGGGGGTGGCTGGATTCGTTCTGGTGAGGTAATTCGGGGTTATAAATCAGTCAGTGTTTCCATCACAGATAAACCGAAGCCTTAAAACAAGAAAAAAAAGACAAGAAGGAGAAGTCAGCGCTGAATAATAAAGTCTCCGTATCCGAATGTTTTCATTTTCATTAACTGTAGAAGAATGCAGTCACCATTTTCATGCTTCCCTGAGCCTTAATTTTGTATTAAAAAAAAAATGAAAGGCTTGCCAAGGTCCTTATCAGAGGGAGGTGAACAGTGAGAAATTTGGTTCACTTCATAATGAATTCAACATCTTTGCATTTCCTGACTACCGCTCCCTTCGGACTTCTCCACCTGTTCTTTATCCTGGTCTGATTCTTTCTCTAATGTGATTTTTGATCATGTCCCGAGTCTTTAGTCAGATACTTGTTGCCTTTGAACATATGATGACTTATCCTGAATATAGTCTTCTTTAATGACCCGGCAGTTGATTTGTAATTCCTCAAGCTGGAAAGGAAACCCAGGTGAGCAGGTGTTTAAAGAGAAAAGGTGTTTTTTTTATCTTCTTGTGCATCCCTTTTCCTCTTTCTGGTGTCTTTGTAAGCAGTTGCAAGACAAGAGCTGTAAGTTTCATTGCTGTAAGGATGTTTGCAGAATGTATGCGATAATCTTTTTTAATTTCTCTGTGACAAACTTTAGTGACAAGAACAAGCCATGCAACATAATATAATATAATGCACCAACTTTATGGTCTGATGTTTGATTTCCTGAAAAGTGTGACGATTAACTGAAACGCTAGACATGATTATTTCTTTCTAAAAGGAATAAAGCATCAGCATGTGACACTGAATGAAAAAAAAGAAAAAAAAAGAGGCTCATGACATTAAGAGTTTGATCATCCAGCCAATGGCTGGAAAAACATCAACAACAACAATATCCCAGCCTATTAGTACAGCAGCATATGGGAGGAACTTCAAGAAATCTTATCACCTCTTCCATAACCACATGACCTTGAAGCCATGTATATATGACTTCTTGCTCCATAAATCTTACCCCAACTTACCAAACACAATTTCCACATTTAACTCAAAGTGTTATCTGTAAACCAGTTTTCTGAGACAGATGAGTTAGAAAATCTCTCTCTGTCGTAACTGAGAAGCAGGTGTTGGATGAATAAATTATGGTGAGGTGTCAAGCAGAGAAAGGTGACTCAAGAGAAACCGTAAAACCATCCCGCGTGCCACCATGCCATCAATATTAATGCCAGGCAGCTGCTGGTTTAGTTGTTATTCTGGCTGAGCTCGACAAAAAAAAAAGAGATACTTTTTCATTCATCAGAATTCGTTCGACAAGACTTCTGAGATGATGAAGGGATCTGCAACTTGGTGGTGCTGGGATTTGAACTCATGACCTTCTGAGCAGTTAATAATCCTAAACCGCTGAGCTGGTGCTTTGTCTAGCTGTGGATTTTTCATAGTTGTGTGTCTCTACAGGAAATTGTCCAATTGCAGCAATTACCAGGCGATTAAACAAGCGGGAAATGTCTTGGAAAAAAACAGAGATTCTGCATGGGGTCGAATATTCTTGAAGCTGAGGTCTGCATCAATTACATTATGGGACGCTGAAGACATTAATGTTATTTATGTTCGTGTGGACAACTCAGCGACAAGCAGGTGACACACTGATGTGTAGCGGCAATGTGTAGGCTATATCCGATAATCGCAGGGATTTCCTTGGATTAACTAGCTTTTCTAACAATATCAAAAACTAGCCTTACAGTATATAATAATAATAATAATAATAATAATAATATCATTGATTTCTTCGTCATGAAAGTGATAAACAGAAAGGCTAGGAATTCCAGGATTATTCCAGAATGAACGATATTTCAGGATTTAATGCTGAGACGTACATGTGTCATAGGCTGATGTCATGACATCAGGACTTTTTTTAGTTGCTTCCTTTTGTGTCGAAAATAAATTTTTCCCCTCAAAAGACCCAGTCCAAATCGACTGATCTGACGTGTGATCCCTTCATTACAGATAAATTGACCACTTTCTCCTCTGAACTGGTTTCATTCCCTGCGTCTGTCTCCTCATCACAGGGTCACGGCTGCGATCGATTCCCAGCTCCTCTCGTCCTTTTCTTTGTATAGCAGAGGATCGTTAAAACGACGCTCGTCAAAGGGGGAATAATTAACAGCGGAATGCAGATGCGAATCTGGCGTCTTTATGTGGACGACTTCATCTCTGAGGACATTCCAACACTGTTCCCCTCAGAGGAGAAAATGACATCAGGTGATTTATCAAGCTCACACAAGTGCATTAGTTCCCAGTTCCCTCCAGAGTTACTGACGCAAAAATAACCTCCTGCTTTGTGAATTCTTTTCTCCAGACCCTTAATGTTTAACAAGTTTTTGACATTATTTATACGACCAGATCCAGAGAGAAATTCTGTACACTTTAACTTTCTGTGGAGAAAAAACTAGATGAATTCAGTCGTATACAGCAGGAAGTTCTGTGGAAACTCTTAAAGGGACAGTTTAAAGGGTACATGCCAGTGCCTGAATAAAAAAAATGACAGAAAACTAAACTTATTGTGGAAATAAAAACATTTTTATAAATAAATTTCTGTAAATAACAAACATTTTGTTTTTTTTTTTGTTGTTTGGATTTTCAATTCAACCTTCTAGAATTTCCTGAAGATCACAAAAAGAAGAAAATTCTTTTTTTCTGATTATGAAACTGTCTAATCTCACTTTTGAAAGTCAAACTTTTTCTAGTTATCTAACTTATAGATTAAAACAAATAATTGAAAAAATAAGATCCTGAGCACATATGCTAGTTCCCTTTTGAGGAAACTCGATGCTGCGTCATGACTGACGCTATGGGTCCTCGGATAGGACACGTGACGGAGAAATATGCACCAACATGTCCATATAAGGGCATATACATAACATTCATTCAGCTTTTTTGTCTTCAGGAAGCGGTCCGTTGTATGAGTGTTGAGTGTCTGTCTGAGGCAGGTATGGCAAAAAAAATTTTAAGAGGTGTGTGCATGCGTGTCTGCGATTTCTTACGGAGGATGACACACATCCTCTTTTCGTGGTTTGCTTGGGTGAGGAGCATGCCCGGTTGGCTCTTGAGGGATCCAGCTGCGTGAATTGCAGGAGATTTCCTCCTTGCAAACTCCGATCCTGTTTGGGTTTGTTTTCTGGTCACGCGTCTGCTCAGCTTAGATCATGGGGTTTGCAGATGGAGTTAGCGGAAGCAGAACAGGAGACAGGTTCTTCCCTTTCTCTTGTCCTCTCCCCTGACTCTGATGTCCGCATTTCGTCTTCGGGAGCTCACCGAAATTTCTTTGTCTGCGTCGGGTTCTGAGGAATTCAACGGGGGTGACGAAGGGAATTCCTCCATTGAATTGGCTGCAGTGGCCTTTGAGGGGCTTCTTGACATCATCACGTGTGCCGTGGGGAAATTAAACTTAGATTGGCCGGAGCAGGAAGCTGGCATCTTCCGTTCAAAACTAGACGACTGCTTCCTGACTTCGGGCCGCACCCCCCCCAAATGCCCAAACACAGACAGCTGCCTTTTTTTCAAGACCTCCATGCTGAGGTATCGAGGTTCGAGTTCAAGATGCTCACTACAAAACTGATTACGTCACAAATCAGATCCGAGGACTGGTTCATGACAAAAGACCTCAAGGATGCCTATTTTCGCGAGGCCATGGCAGCCAGTCACCGGGATGCAGTGCTTGAACATATAAGGTCTCTAGGCCTCAGGATCAATCCAGAGAAGTGTATGCTTTCTCCATCTCAGAGAACCACCTTCTTGGGGGTAATTTTGGATTCCACCGTGGTGCAGAGAGTGCTCGGCCTCATGGTGGCAGCAGCCAACATTATCCTTTTGGGTCTGATTCACATGAGGCCTGCTCTAGTTTGGTTCGCGGACCTTGTCTCCCTCCTAGACGGCGCTCAATGGAAGATCGGAAGAACGGAAGATCTCCTCTCTCAGGCATGAGGGGCGATTTTCCACCCTCTACCTTAAAGGTGCACATGGCTGCCACGTGTGAACCACTCCCTTGTCCTCTGTGCCTCCTTAGGTAGGCACCCTCTGGTCTCTCGCTTTCTTCGCGGGGCCAGGTGGTTGCTGGAAGCCCCCTTTGAGCCCATGGAGTCAGCCTCAGAGAAGTTTCTGACCCTTAAGATGGCTCTGCTTTTAGCCTTGGCCTCCCTTAGACAGGTAGGAGATCTGCAGGCTCTATCGGTTGCCCCCGCCTGCCTGGAGTTTACCCCTGGCATGTCCAAGGCTATCTTGCACTCCAGGGCTGGATATGTCCCGAAGGAACATATCCAGTTCTCAGAGAACCGGGTTACATATGTGTTGTAGTTTTTACATATTAAAAAAAAAAATTTAATCCTGTTACTCATTTGAGATCATTGTACCTTGTAGAAATGAAGTTTATTATCCTTGACATATTTGTATAATATTTTACTTTAACAGACTCTGGTACTCTGAGATTTTTTTCCTGTGTTCATTCATTTCTTTAATTTTTCCAGATATTACTGAGACTCTGTTTCCAATTACATCAAAAAAAACAAAACAAAACAGAGCAACCCTTTTCTTATCAGGCTGGTTTGATTCTGACAAACAGAGATGATTCTGATGCTGATTGTAAATGTGGTTTTGATTTGTACAGCTGGGCCTCATCACAAATAAATAAATAAATAAATAAATAAATAAATAAATAAATAAATAAATAAAAAAAATCCCTGCAGGTGGATTGGTCTGTGCTGTAATTGAAGCACCTGCCACTCCTGCACTATCCATTTACCCCTTCACTGCTGTGTGTGGAATTGGCTTTGATAGCCACTTCATAGCAATCATGGTGTGCTGCTCTAATCAGACAGATATTACATGCAGCACATGTTTGTTTTTTTTCTTTTTTATATTACCGCATATGCTCATTTGCAGGAATGCTGACTCGATGATAGCAGTACCTATAACAGGAGAATTCTCAAATCTGATTGGTCGGATCTCGGGTGTTTATAAATAAACACACTCGTTCTAACTAATTAAATTGTTGCCACGTTTCGAAGATTTAGAAATTGTGAACATTTATGGAAGGAGTCTCCCGTGTCAGAGGTGAAGACAGAACTGGATGTTTTCCAGAATTTTTCTTAAAAAAAAAAAAAAAAAAAAAATAGCTTCAAAAGAAAACTCAAGGGAACTTTTCAGGAAAAAAAGTACCTATATGCGACCTATTTTTGTGAAAATATTTTCTGACACAAATAATGACTGACAGGAAGCAAAAAAAAATACCTGCAAAGAATGCGTGGAAGGAATTCTTTTGTGACTATGATCCTCTCTGAGCTTTTAGAAATGAAACTGTAGCAGATCTTCAATGTATTATATATGGATTTTACCTTGACAGATTTAAAAAAAAAAAAAACCCTAGACTGAGATAGAAAAGGAAAGTAGAGACAGTGTGTGTGTGTGTGTGTGTGTGTGTGTGTCTGTGTGTGAAATAGATGCAGGCTTGAGGGGAAGTGAAAAGCCTCTTTGTTCCTATGATGTGGCTCTGTACTGTATATATGAAGCTATTTTGCACCTTTACATTTTCAATCCTCAGCAGTTCAGCCCACACACATGGAGCATAGCTTGAGATCTCAACGTTCCGGAGCTTTACCCAGGTTCATCAGCGACAGCTTCTTCTGTATCTGGCCTGGACACACATTTTCAGCACAAACTGAGGTGTTTCTTTGCTAATGTGTCAACTTTTCAAGGTTAAGGCCTGATTTATCTCACAGACAAAAGTATTTACAATAACAGTCGAGCAATCCTGCACTAATCCCTGTATTAATCCATTAAATAAATTAAACTCGTGATGAGTTAAGCCTTGTACTGATCATAATCTGATAAACCTTGAGTACGACGTGGGTCTTATGAGTGTATTCATGCGTGAATAAATAAAGGACTGTGTTAAATATTAATCTTTAGTGCGGGTTTATTAGATAACCTATTAATTAACAAATTCATTCCTGAGCTACTAAGTCAGCCGGAAAATAATATTACCGTCAGTTCAGTTTTGGGATTCATGTATGATAAGGAGGATGAGTGTGAAAGGAATCCAGCATCATGTCGGCAAATTATATGATAAACTAATTCATATTTGTTCTAATTGAGCATGTCTGAGTTTATTCTGACGTATTAATTAACACGTTATCTAAAAACATGCACTAAAATCCGTTGTTTATTTGTTCAGGCATGAATTCATAAGACTCAGTGATTAGTTTCTGATTCATTCAGGTATCAGTGCGGGATTAGTCACAGACTCTTATAAGTGTTTTTGTATGTTTGGTATATTTGCGTTTTTTTTTCCATGTCACATTAACGGATTTAAACAATTCATTAAACTTGCTAGGGATAAAGTTAGTCTTTAGAACCATATCATTTCATTTTACAGCTTCAGGGAAAATTTGAGAAAGCAGAAGACACTTTTAAACTTTTTCAAACATTTTCAGTGATGTTAAACCTTAAGGTTCTAGCAAGTTCCTGACACTCGTTCCCATTCGTAACCTTCCCAATCAAAAATAACTTTTTAAATTTAATCTAAAGACTTTAGATGCATTTAATTCTGGCATTTGGTAGATGCCCTTATCCCAAGCAACTTACAGTTTATCTCATTTTCTATACAACTGAGCATTAAAGGCCTTGCTCAGGGGCCCAGCAGTGGCAGCTTGCTTTAAACTCACAACCTTATAATCAGTATTCCAATGCCTTAACCACTAAGCTACCACATCCCCATAATTTATTATGCTTTATATTTCTCTGCACTTCACTTCACTATCACAGGTGTAAACATGCTGATCCTGCAGAATTGACCTTATTTACATGAAATCTTACATCAAGTATTCTTAAGACTTTTTAAAACTTGTAAAGAATTCAAGTATAGAATTTAACTTTCTCCCAGAAGCCAAAAAATGAAGTTTTCTCGTGTTTGGTTGTATCCATGTTGAGCATTGAACGTCTTTGTCACGTCCCACTCTACAGTGGTGCTTAATATAAAGTTCATACCAAAGTAGACACTCAGGGCTTTAAGAATTTGTAGTGTTTCAATTTTTGTAGTATTTCTGTTTTTCCCTAGCCTAACCCTAGGGGCAATATATTCATTAAAAAAAATTTTTCCACACAAGTATTGGTATCTTTAAAGTAACTGTTGATATACAACCCATTTTGGCTCT
Source organism: Hemibagrus wyckioides (assembly GCF_019097595.1). NCBI lineage: Eukaryota > Metazoa > Chordata > Actinopteri > Siluriformes > Bagridae > Hemibagrus > Hemibagrus wyckioides. The sequence goes on from NC_080725.1 coordinate 13,426,586, forward strand.
CTGAGATACTTCAAGTGCTTGTTCATGTAAAAAGCAGCTTAAATTTGATCTTAAAACAACTAAAATTCTGTGTAAGGTTATCCAACAGAGGGAAAAACACATGTCTAAAACACTCTGAATCCTGACTCATTTTATATCAGACTCACAGCCAGAAAATCATTCATTTCTTACTGATTGAAAATGTCCCATAGGTCCACGCTGGTTCTACCAGCGGCTACACAGAGCACTGGTGTACTCCAAAAGTTCTAAGAAGAAAGTCTTTATTATCTTTAGGTAAAGCTTAGAGATATGATATAGAAAAGTCTGTGGTCAGTGCTATAGTAGAGATAGCCCAGTGGCTCAGAGCCACTGAGGTGCTGATTGTCAAACTGGCTGTAATCCTTTCAGCCAAACAGCGTTGTTTCTGTGGCACATCATGTAGAAATGGCAACATATCACCTGGGCAATAATGAAACAATTCAGTGATTCACTAAATCAATTTCATTTTAGGCAATGATTTGATATTTAATATCTGAATTGAATATGATATAATTTTGATTCTTTGGATAATGATTCAAGTAATTCAATATTTGACCATGCAACTGAATCTAATATAATTAAATTTTGATTCTTAAGGGAAAGATTCAATAATAGATGATATCCCTGAATCTATTATGATTAAGTGAACGACTCAATATTTGTTGATACACCTGAGTGCGCAATGATTCAATTCTGATTCTTAAGAGAACAATTCAATATTTGCTTATACACCTGAGTGCGCAATGATTCAATTCTGATTCTTAAGAGAACAATTCAATATTTGCTTATACACCTGAGTGTGCAATGATTCAATTCTGATTCTTAAGAGAACAATTCAATATTTGCTTATACACCTGAGTGTGCAATGATTCAATTCTGATTCTTAAGAGAATTATTCAAATTTGCTATTTCTGCTGTATCCATGATTAAGGGAATGATTCAGTATTCTCTGATACCACTGAATCAACATTCAATCAGTGAAATCAAACTGGCTGTAATCCATTCAGCTATTCATGATGCTTTCAACAGCTTCCAGAAAACAAGAGGCTTTCAGCCCAACCCTGAGCTTCTGACTACATCATTGTTATTAATTCTTACCTCACACCGCTTCCAGCCAGACACTGATTTGAATTGTCTGATGACTGATGCAGCGTTAATTAAAATAAAACCTGATACTGACATCAGTTTTAGGTTTTATCCAGTGGAACGCTGACCTTCAGGCATGTTTGCAGTTGCCATGCCAATGAAGCTCCATAGCATAGCAGTGAATATCAAGAATGTAAGAAACTCCAGAATGGAACCTGAAGAGCTGTAAGATAACATAGAAAAGCTATTATTCCATATCAGACAAAAGGAGACTGGCGTGAATTCCTTATTTTCCCACATGAAATAAAACGTTCTTAGTAGAGCTCAAGGTTTCTCTCCGGTTCCACACACACACACACTAGGTGGCAGTAAAATTCTAAGATGCGCTTCAGTGACGTTCCTACTTGCATAAATCCGTCACGGCTTTATTCGCGTGTGAAGAGCTGCCGGGGTCGTGACATGGTGTGATAAATGGTAAAAGAAAAAAAAATAATGTAATAACATTATGAGCATGTTGAGGCTGAGAGTGTGGGTCCTACAGCCAGATCTTCAGTCAATAGCCTCTCAGCTTTGGTGGTTCCTGGTACTGGAAAAATGATGGAAAACATGTTCTGTGAGAAAAAAAACAAAAACTTCTCAACAAAAAAAACTGCTTCCTGTATCTTCAGGCTTATTATTTATTTATTTATTTATTTATTTATTTAAGTCATCCCATCACCGGCTTCTGCTTCCAGTGGCAGTCTAATTTCCCCAGTGACGTCTAATCATCTGCAGGTGATTAAATTTATGAGTCCTGTTGCGGCAGCAGATTGTTCTTGTTCTTGAGATGGAGTAATGTTTTGCAATATTTCAAAAGCTTTTCATCAAGAGAGTGCCTTTATATATATATATATATATATATATATATATATATATATATATATATATTTGAAAAACAAAGGAAAACATGCCAAGGAAATGCTAAAAACGTTCTCTAAAAATAATTGGTCATTGTGACACTGGGTGTGTAGACGCTGTTTTTTTCTGTATTCCAGCAACATCTTTAATGAAGAAGCAGAGCGACAGTTGCAGAATACAGATCAAATGTCTCATGGCTTTTAAAGAAATATATCATCATTCTGTTGAAAACGGCGTCATAAAAACAAGCCACTGGCTCACTGAAGAAACCTTATGACTCTCTATGCACTTTCACTGCACGTCATTTATGATGGTTGTGTAAGACTAAAATGAAAGCTGCTCCATATCCCGGACAAGGCTTGGAGAAAGCAGAAGCTAGATATTAAGTTACTATTTCCAGTGATTGTGTTCCTGGCAGTAATGAGAGCAGTAATGGTTCTCCTGGCACTGGCATCCTCATATTGGCATTAACCTCTGGCATGGAGACTCCTGAATGAGACTCTGACAAGCGTTTGTGTAATTTGGACTGTCGGTGCTTCTAGGACTCCAATTGCAGAAAAATAAATAAAAAACCTCTGGATCTCACATGCCAGCTTCGCCAAGGTATGAACCACTGGAGAATGAGCTCTTATTGGACTATAAAAAACTCTACTGTTGTGGTACAGCCACTATAAACAGTTATACCTTTTTATCCCACTTTTGGAGTCACAACAATAACACAAACCTCCTGTGTCACGTATTAGAAAATGTTGTCTAACGTTGAGTCAAAATGTTGAAATGTTAAAATGTTGAGTCTAAACATTTGTCTAAACAATGTTTAGACTCTCCTCACAGGAAACTTCACCATACCAATCATCTCTAGGTGTTGTTTATGCGGAATGATCCAATATTTGGTTATACCCCAGAATCTAAAATGATTCAATTTTGATTCTCAAGGCAACAAATCAATATTTGTAATCAATATTTGAATTAAATCAATATTTGATTTGATGACATGACTGAATCTATTTGATTCAATTTTGATTCTTAAGGGAACCAATCAGTATTTGCTAAAACCGCCAAGTCTACTATGATGAAATTTGGATTCTTAAGAAAACGATTCAATATTTGCTGATACCTCTGAATCTGCTATCAAAACTATGCCAAATATCTAACTGCTTTGGTCATTAGGATTCAGTGTCATGGTGAAATAATGGCTCAGTGCCTGATCAATCAAAATTGTATTGTATCTCGAGAGAACAGATTCAAATATCCGATCACTGCCCCAGGAATCGAATCAACATCAAATCTTGCACAAGCCTGTTGTTTACACCGCTAACTATTCACACACCTGCTAACTCCAAAGCCACATGAAGCAAAATATGTACACTACCACAATTCATCAAGTTAATAGGGTATGTTTGAATAATTGCATGGAAATAAAAGCAAGCGACAACTCCACATCATTAGGCACTTTGATGAGAACGCTGAAGAGTTACAACCGTCATTACAGCACAGATAAACCCTTCACCATGCCTCCAAACAGAACGTGCTCTCGTCTAAAGCCAGAGATGAAATATTTGTCTTAACAACATGATCAAAGTTGGAATTGATCAAAGACCTAAAACAAAAATACAACATACATGTGTGTTTTTTTTTCAAACGTTATAATGTTTTTTTTAAACGCTTCAACACTTCACTAAAGAAGTTTTCTTTTCTTTCCTGTGTTTTTTTTTTTTGTGTGGAACATCTTATGATGGTCTTTTCAAACGTGAAAATGAAAAGAATGGCGTTTCAATAGCCACACACACAGAAATACCACAATCCAGTGTCCTTGTTATTTTGCGGCTGTGTAATAGTTTTAAGAGGCTGAGCTTCTAAAAGCCTTTTCTATGTTTGAACACGGTTAATGCAGAGTCCCTGTGTGTCCCTGTGTGTCTGTGTGTCTGTGTGTGTGTGTGTGTGTGTTCTTACCTCTTAGATCAGGTAAGGAGCATAAAAGTAAATGGCACCTTTGTGTATGTCTCAGCATGAACACCTGGGGATCTTAGGAAGAAATGTGTTTTTGTAACTACGCAACATACAATCTCACACACACACACACACACACAATCAACTCATGTCTCAATTTTGCACTTTGCTTTCGGCATGTTTATGCAAATCACGCTTCCTCCATTTTCCTTTCCATAATTCAGCTTAATGTTCTTCAACACCTACACTGAAGCTCAAGAGCAAATTTATAATATATTTATTCTCAGTGCTGAGAATAAATGGCTTTACTCAATCACATAGGACACAATTTTCACCTGTAAAGTAACAGGTCATATCGTAAGCCAGTTTATCTTCTCATTTCAAGAAGCCTAGAAAATAAACTTGTGCCTTCTTCTTTATTGTAAGAAAGAAAACATGATGGATTTGGAGACAGCAGGTTGGAAATGTGATTTAGCTGTGAATTCATTCATCTAAGCAACTTCTCAGCCTTCTTATTACACATGCTCCTTCCCTCTCTCATTCACCCCTTCCCTCACTCACTCACTCACTCACTCATTTTCTTTCTCTCCCTCCCTCTCTCTCTCTCTCTCTCTCTCTCTCTCTCTCTCTCACTTACTCACTCATTCTCTCTCTCAAATTCACTCAGTCAGTGAGTCAGTCACTGTTTCTCCCTCACACAGTCACTCACTCAGGCACTTACTCAGTCACTCTTTATGGCAAAGAGAAGAATAACTCTTATTAACAAACACATTAATTAAATTGAGTTTCCAGGAACATAGAAATCTCTCTCTCTCTCTCTCTCTCTTAACTGAAGCACCAAACTTCGTATCATGAATTCCTGTCTCCAGCACGTCTTTTAAATCTTTTATAAGGAATAAAATAGTCTGTGCTGTGCTGCTTTAGGAAAATAATGACTGACAGTACGGCAGGATGAAGCGGACCCACTGTTACTGTGTCAAAAGTTTAGAATAAAAGCACGTCCGATTTCACAGAATTCCTCAGAAATGTACCCATGACTACAGCTTTTTTTTTTAAACCTTCCTGACAGCTGACCAATCGGAATAGAGAATTCTGTTTGTGTATGAGAGAGACAAACACACACACACACAATATATATACATATATCTATCTATCTATCTATCTATCTATCTATCTATCTATCTATCTATCTATCTATCTATCTATCTATCTATCTATCTATATGTCTATATCTATCTCTATATATCTATATATCTATATCTATATCTATCTATCTATCTATATATATATATATATATATATATATATATATATATATATATATATATATATATATATACACTACATTGCCAAAAGTATTCGCTCACCCATCCAAATAATCAGAATCAGGTGTTCCAATCACTTCCATGGCCACAGGTGTATAAAATCAAGCACCTAGGCATGCAGACTGTTTTTACAAACATTTGTGAAAGAATGGGTCGCTCTCAGGAGCTCAGTGAATTCCAGCGTGGAACTGTGATAGGATGCCACCTGTGCAACAAATCCAGTCGTGAAATTTCCTCGCTCCTAAATATTCCACAGTCAACTGTCAGCTGTATTATAAGAACGTGGAAGTGTTTGGGAACGACAGCAACTCAGCCACGAAGTGGTAGGCCACGTAAACTGACGGAGCGGGGTCAGTGGATGCTGAAGCGCATAATGCGAAGAGAGTCGCCTCTAGAGCGGAGACTGAGAGCCAGGCCTTCTCATCCAACATCAGTGTGTGACCTCACAAATGCGCTTCTGGAAGAATGGTCAAAAATTCCCATAAACACACTCCTAAACCTTGTGGACAGCCTTCCCAGAAGAGTTGAAGCTGTTATAGCTGCAAAGGGTATATATATATACACTATATTGCCAAAAGTATTCGCTCACCTGCCTTGACTCGCATATGAACTTAAGTGACATCCCATTCCTAATCCATAGGGTTCAATATGACGTCGGTCCACCCTTGGCAGCTATAACAGCTTCAACTCTTCTGGGAAGGCTGTCCACAAGGTTTAGGAGTGTGTTTATGGGAATTTTTGACCATTCTTCCAGAAGCGCATTTGTGAGGTCACACACTGATGTTGGACGAGAAGGCCTGGCTCTCAGTCTCCGCTTTAATTCATCCCAAAGGTGTTCTATTGGGTTGAGGTCAGGACTCTGTGCAGGCCAGTCAAGTTCATCCACACCAGACTCTGTCATCCATGTCTTTATGGACCTTGCTTTGTGCACTGGTGCACAGTCATGTTGGAAGAGGAAGGGGCCAGCTCCAAACTGTTCCCACAAAGTTGGGAGCATGGAATTGTCCAAAATGTCTTGGTATGCTGAAGCATTCAGAGTTCCTTTCACTGGAACTAAGGGGCCAAGCCCAGCTCCTGAAAAACAACCCCACACCATAATCCCCCCTCCACCAAACTTTACACTTGGCACAATGCAGTCAGACAAATACCGTTCTCCTGGCAACTGCCAAACCCAGACTCGTCCATCAGATTGCCAGATGGAGAAGCGCGATTCGTCACTCCAGAGAACGCGTCTCCACTGCTCTAGAGTCCAGTGGCGGCGTGCTTTACACCACTGCATCCGAAGCTTTGCATTGCACTTGGTGATGTATGGCTTGGATGCAGCTGCTCGGCCATGGAAACCCATTCCATGAAGCTCTCTGCGCACTGTTCTTGAGCTCATCTGAAGGCCACATGAAGTTTGGAGGTCTGTAGCGATTGACACTGCAGAAAGTTGGCGACCTCTTCGCACTATGCGCCTCAGCATCCGCTGACCCTGCTCCGTCAGTTTACGTGGCCTACCACTTCGTGGCTGAGTTGCTGTCGTTCCCAAACACTTCCACGTTCTTATAATACAGCTGACAGTTGACTGTGGAATATTTAGGAGCGAGGAAATTTCACGACTGGATTTGTTGCACAGGTGGCATCCTATCACAGTTCCACGCTGGAATTCACTGGGCTCCTGAGAGCGACCCATTCTTTCACAAATGTTTGTAAAAACAGTCTGCATGCCTAGGTGCTTGATTTTATACACCTGTGGCCATGGAAGTGATTGGAACACCTGATTCTGATTATTTGGATGGGTGAGCGAATACTTTTGGCAATATAGTGTATATATGAGGTTCTTAATTCTCTCAGGTGGTACTGTATAGCTACCCATTGTTCTTGGCAAAATGTATTCCTGTAAAAAAGCCCCAAAACATAAGATATCCACCACCATGCTTTACAGTGGGGATGGTGTACTTTTTACCGTAGGCCTTGTTGACTCCTCTCCAAACACAGCGTTTATGGCTGTGATTATAAAGTTCTATTTTGTTCTCATCACCCCAAATGACTCTGCTCCAGAAGCTGTGAGGCTTGTCTAGGTGCTATCTAGAATACTAAAAGCAGGCCTTTTTGTGGCATGGGTGCAGTAGCTGCTTTTTCCTGGCAACTCGACCATTCAGGCCATTTGTGTTCAAGTACCTCTTTATTGTGCTCATTGAAATGACAACTTTTTTACCAGAGCACCCTGTATTTCTCTCTAAGTTGTGTGTGGGTTTTTCTTTGCATCCTGAACAATTCTTCTGGCAGTATTGGGTGAAATTTTTCTTGGTTTACCTGACCGTGGCTTAGTATCAACAGAACCTCTTATTTTCCACCTCTTTATCAGAGTTTGAACAGTATTGACTGGCATTTTCAAGTGTTGAGAGATATTTTTATATCTTTTTCCTGCTTTATAAAGTTCAACTACCTTATTATGCAGGTCCATTGGCAGTTATTTTGTCTTCTCCATGGTGCAATATCCCCTCTCACACTCCTTCCCTCTCTTACTCACACACTCATTTTCTCTCCCTCTCTCTCTCTCAATCACTCACTCATTCTCTCTCTCAAACTCACTCACTCACTCACTTGAACATCACATGACACACACACACACACACACTATGTTGAAAGGTATATGAACCCCTGATCATATATGGTACACTGTTACACACTTGTATAGAAAGTCTTTGTATGCTTTAGCTTTACAATTTTTCCTTCAGTTGAAAACGGTATGGAGGTTAAAGTTGGACTGGAAGAACTTGAGTATCCAGCAATCTGACTGAACACCTTTGGGATGAACTGGAACTGAAGTCTCATCAACATCCCAACATCAGAGTCTGATCTCAGTAATGCACTTGTAGCTGAATAAACAAAAATTGCCACATATATGCTCCAACATCTAGTGGAAGCCTTAGGAGAGGAGAGGAGAGGAGAGGAGAGGAGAGGAGAGGAGAGGAGAGGAGAGAAGAGATGAGATACAACTTTATTGTCATTGCAAAGTACAGGTACATAGCAATGAAATGCTGTTTAGCATCTACCAGAAGTGTAAATAGTAGAAATTGTGCAAATGAACAAGTGCAGATAAATATGTAAATGTACATAAATAAATAAGGCTATGTCAGAATGTGCATAAAGAAGTATGTACAAGTAGTATTTACAGCAGATAAAGTGTCAGGTGTAATTATAAATTGTGCAAAAATGTGTGCATTATGTACATTGTATGTATAACAGTAACAGATAATATACAGTGTTTACACAGATAGTATATAGTATATAGAAATATAGTATGTAAAAATGTATATAAATAGATAGACAGATAGATAAACTAGGTGTACATTCTAATTATATTACACAGAAAAAATATTATTATATAACAGAATGTAGAGGGTGGAGCAGAACTGCAAGGTTGTAAGTGTAGTAAGACATGAGTGTCTTAGCGGTGTAGTGTAGAGTTCAGTAGATTTATGGTTGAAGGAAAAAAACTGGCCCTAAACCTGCTGATTCTGGTGTGGATGGACCTGTATCTCCTCCTGGATGGAAGAAGGTTGAACAGTTCATGAAACGGATGGAAGGAGGCCTTGATTATTTTGTGTGCTCTGTGCAGACATCTACTGTGGTGAAGAGACTCAATGGCAGGTAGTTGGGTGCTGATGATGCGTTGGGCAGTTTTCACAACCCTTTGCAGTGATTTATTTTCACACACTGTGGAGCTGCCATACCACACTGTGATGGAGCTTGTCAAGGTGCTCTCAATAATGCAGCGTTAAAAGTTGGTCAGGATCTTGGGGGACAGGTGAACATTTTTTAGTCGTCATAGGAAGTAAAGACGCTGTTGCGCCTTCCGAACCAGAGTTAAGGTGTTCAGATGTCAAGACAGATCCTCAGAGATATGGACACCCAGAAAGTTAAAGCTGGAGATATGCTCTACTTCAGACCTGTTGATGTAGATAAGGGAGTGTCTGCTGCTGTTAGATTTCCAAGTCCATGAAGAGCTCTTTGGTCTTTGTGGTGTTGAGGGTGAGGTTGTTCATGGAACACCATGTTGACAGGCTTTGGAGAAGAGAAGAGAAGAGAAGGGAAGGGAAGGGAAGGGAAGGGAAGGGAAGGGAAGGGAAGGGAAGGGAAGAGAAGAGAAGAGAAGAGAAGAGAAGAGAAGAGAAGAGAAGAGAAGAGAAGAGAAGAGAAGAGAAGAGAAAATGGGAATAAATCTGGATTGGGATGTTCACCAAGCACATACATGTCAGATGGTCAGGAGTGCACATATCTTTGCCCATGTAATATAAGCGTATATCATTTCCTCTTCTACATTTTCAATTCTCTCGTCTAATTCCTCCACTAAGCTGCACCTACCCCGAGGATGGCCTTCCATTTGCGTTTGTTCCATTAGGAGCCAAAGTCGTCTGCCTCGCTGCTGATGGGATTCAATTTCCACGGAGGTGAAAAAAAAGCCCAGGTTCTTCTGAACGAATATGATTTCACGTTCGGTGAAATGAATAATTAAAGACAAGAGGAAGAGGAGGAGGAAGAGAAGGATGAGTAAGAGGAGGAGGAGGCTACAGGGAGCTGATGCATGAATGAAGAATCAAACTCTATCCTGGTTTCTGATGTTTACTGAAGCTGACGGCAAAAAACACATCTTATATGCTTTTAAAAATCTAACACGCACACACACACACAGAACTTTGCGCAGAAATATCTAATATTCACCTGTTTGTTTGACGGCCTTTGATTCTCGCTCTCTTTGTGACAGAAACCCGAAAAAATTGGATAATTTCATTCGACTGTCAGTGAAAAGTATTGATCATGATGAGAGGTGTTTTTTCCATCACCTCGTGCAGAAAGTGAGTGGGGTTTGTTTTGTAGCTTAATGGAAACGACAACGGAAGAAAAAAACAGCGAAGTTCAAGAACAAGAAGACGGAGAAACATTGCACTGACAATCTCACTACAAAGCGTGTTGTCTTGCTGTCTGCTCTCTAACACACAGGAACTCTCTTCAAATAGGAAAAGGGCTTGTTATTGAGACAAAACCGCCATTGTGGGTGTCTAACACACACACACACACACACTTGCTTCACACAGAGTACCTGAGGAGTAAAAGAAAAAAAAAAAAACAGAAAAAACCAAAGGTGCCCCTAGTGTTAGAGCAGAGAACCAATTAAATTGAACCACAGAGACAGGAAAGACAGAGTCTGCAGAGTCTCAGCCCAGTTCCACAGCAGTGGAAAAACTCTTTTTTTTTTTTTTTTAAATTACTGTTTCACCTCATGCAGGTTTACATGTCCGAGTTTGTCGTTCGTGAGTCTCACAGCTGGATCCACACTCAAACCTACTTTTGCTACAATTTCTTGCCAATTTCATTTCCAAGCTTATCCTCCATCATCCCTTACACAATCATCACACACCTTCCGCATTATTGTGTAGAAACTCTGCTGTGGAACTGCTCCCATGTGACCTCCTGGAAGTCCACATGACCAATAAGAGATAAAATAAATCCATGTGACTAACATCTGGAAAATGAAAATAAATGATTCATGCATTAAAAAAAAGCACTTGAAATAAATTTTATCCATGAAACATACAATGCAAGTGAAACTAAAAGTGTACAAATCACTTGTAAAGAGTCATGATAAAACAAAATCTAAAATTCTAAAAAATCTAAAAGAAGATCATGTAAAAATAAGCATTCATCATGCAATCAATTAAATGCGAAAATAAATTAATTCTACATACATGTAAAATTACATTTGAAAGTGAATAATTTTGTAAATGTGAACAGAAATGAATTTTCCAAAAAAACCCATAAAAATAAAAATCATTAGAAGAAATCATGTGTGAAAATAAAATAATTAAAAATGTCATGTAAAAATAAGATTATTTTAAAAATTATTTAAAAAAAAATTGATTTAAAAAATCATTTGAAAATAAATTCAGCTATTTAAAAATGTGCAGTCATTTTAAAAATCACATGTGAAACACAAATTTAGTTTAATAAAAAAATCAAAAGATAAAATCAAATTCATTATTTGGGGGAAAAAAATCACATGTGAAATTTTTATTTTTATTATTTTAACTAAATACACCATGTACAAAAATCAAGCTATAAGTAAACCAAATTTTAATCAAAATTATCTGTAAATAAAACACATTTAAAAAAAATGTAAAAATAAAATTGTGTATAAAAATGACAAATGAAACTAAATACATCTTAAAGAAAAAAAAACATAGAATATGAAAATAAATTAATCACTTTTGGAAAATGAAAATAAATAAATGTTGTAGGACTTTTGGCAGCTGAAAGATTTTCCCGGCTGCTACATGTTTAGAGGAATTCCATGACTGAAGCATTGTTTTGATTCTGTCTCCGAGCCATTGTTGTGTCTGCGTTTGTATTCTTGTGCAAACAGATAATTTGATTCCTCTCTACATCGAATACTAAACCCGAGAGCAACTCGGTACCTTTAAGTTTGTGAAAGCGTATGCGAGGCTTGACCAGCCACCATTTCAAGCCCCATTGAAACTCAATCTGTTTTTCATCATTTTTCAATCAAAGGGGAAAACTGCATATTAGCTTTTGTCACTTTTCATCAATTTTTTTCTTTCTCTCTTTCTGCATTTTATATCTTATGTTTTTTTCCCCCTCCACCCTATAAATACGACCCTGTTATGTCATTTTAATTAGCCACATGGTCGAGAATGCTGGGCTTCAGATTCAGGTACTTTCAGCAGACATGGATTCAACATTACTGTATTTTCAAGATAACATACATGGTGTTTTCTCTGTGCCTACGCATCACTGATGATTTCATTAAATCCAGTCTGACGCCTCTAAAATTAGCTCCTGAAATCTGGCATGTTTAGCCGAACTGAATGCAGCTCCAGTTTTAAAATGATAAAAGGTTTAATGTGTCAGGTGGAGGCTGAGGATGGCGTGCAGGAGACATGTAAGATGGCGACTTCAGTTTTGCGTCTATTAAATATTTTTTAATATTTAGGAAAGTTCCTTGTGTTCAGAGTCGGGTTACAACTTTCAGTTCACAACTTTGAGACTGACAGATTTTACATCAGCAGAAAAGAGGGTTTATAGTACCATCCCAGTCACCGGGTTTTGAACACAAGCACTTGCTTTTAAGCCTGAAAAAATGAGGCATAGAAAATATGGACTGTGAATTTTTAATTTTAATTTTTTTTTAAATAAACAACGATAAACCATATAAAACAAAATGAAAAATAAAACACAAATATGATGAAAGACAGTATGAGTAGGTATGTAATATATTTCCTTGATATTAGACTTTTTTGGACAGTTTATAAAATAGCATTTTATCCAGCACATCCTATAATAATAATAATAATAATAATAATAATAATAATAATAATAATAATGTTTATTTATTTATTTATTTATTTATTTATTTAAACAAACAATATAATTCCCCATCCCAGAGTTGCTGACTTGACATAGACATTGTTTGTCACATTTATATATTTTATTATTGGCCTCAAGTGGTGATTTATCCTTTTGTGTGTGTATTTTCAGCCTAAACATATGAACCGATGTGTTTTATATGTGAAAATAAATGAATTTTTAAAAAAAAAGTAAATAAAAAAATAAAAAATTAAATTAAATAACTTCATAATTTAATTAAAAGAATCTATGTGTGTACATAAACTAAATTAGAAAAACAGTTATGTGTGAAAATAAAAAAAAATAAAAAATTACATGTAAATAAAATAAACTATTTAAAAATCACATGAAAATAAAAAAATGTTTAAAAACTTTTAGAAATAAAATCAGCTATAAAAAAATCACACTTGGAATTATTATCAAATTATTTTTCTAAAAAATCACAGTGAGGTAGTCTAATCTAGCCATGGGGGTCACAGTCCAGTGACTTCTGTGCCGGTCCCAAGCCCAGATAAATAGAGAGGGTTGCGCCAGGAAGGGCATCTGGTGTAAAACATTGCCAAATTTAATCATGCGAATCATCAGTAGTCTGAATTTCATACCAGATTGGTCAAGGCCCGAGTTACCAACGACCGCCATCGGCGCCGGTGGAAATTCGGCTACTGTTAGTCAAAGAAGTAGGAGGGAGGAGAGCGCGTAGACAGAGAGAGAAGAGGAAAGGTAAGAGTGTAGGACTGAGAATAGGAACTCTGAATGTTGGTACTATGACAGGGAAAGGTAGAGAGCTGGCTGATATGATGGAGAGAAGGAAGGTGGATATACTGTGTGTGCAGGAGACCAGGTGGAAGGGTAGCAAGGCTCAGGATTCAAGCTGTTTTATTATGGTGTGGATAATAAGAGAACTGGGGTAGGTGTGGCACTGAAGGAAGAGTTTGTGAGGAATGAGGTGAAGAGTGTCAGACAGGGTGATGAGTCTGAAGTTAGAGATTGAGTGGGTGATGTTGAATGATGTTAGTGGTTATGCCCCACAGGTAGGTTGTGAGTTATAGGAGAAAGGGAGATTCTGGAGTGAATTAGTTGAGGTGATAGAGAGTATTCCCACGGGTGACAGAGTGGTGATAGGAGCAGATTTTAATGGACATGTTGGTGAGGGGAACACAGGTGATGAGGAGGTGATGGGCAAGTTTGGAGTTAAGGAAAGGAACCTTGAAGGACAGATGGTAGTGGACTTTGCTAAGAGGATGGACATGGCTGTGGTTAACACTTATTTTCAGAAGAGGGAGGAGCATAGAGTGACTTACAAGAGTGGAGGTAGGAGCACACAGGTAGACTACATCCTATGAAGTCATAGGATGAGAGGCAATCTGAAAGAGATTATTGACTGTAAAGTGGTAGTGGGAGAGAGTGTAGCCAGACAGCATAGGATAGTGGTGTGTAGAATGACTTTGATGAGCTGCAAGAAGAAGAGTTCAAAAATAGAGATAGAGAAGAAAAGCAAGTGATGGAAGCTGAAAAAGGAGGAATGTTGTGAGAAATTTAGACAGAAGTTGAGGCAAGCTCTGGGTGGTCAGGTAGTGCTGCCAGATGACCGGGAAACTACAGCAGAAGTGATCAGGGAGACAGGAAGAAATGTGCTGGATGTGTCATCTGGAAAGAGGAAAATAAGATAAGGAGACTTGGTGGTAGAATGAGGAAGTTCAGGATAGTATTCAGAGTTAGAGGTTAGCCAAGAAGAAGTGGGACAGGGACAGGACTGAAGAGAATAGACAGGAATACAAGGAGTTACAGCACAGAGTGAAGAGGGAGGTGTCTAAGGCCAAGCACAAGGCATATGGCGAGTTGTACACTAGGTTAGACACTAGAGATGGAGAGAAGGACTTGTTCAGGTTAGGTAGGTAGAGGGATCGAGATCGGAAGGATGTGCAGCAAGTTAGAGTTATTAAGGATAGAGATGGAAAGGTGCTCACAAGTGAGGAGAGTGTACAGAGGAGATGGAAGGAGTACTTTAAAGAGCTGATGAATGAGGAAAATGAGAGGGAAAAAAGAATAGTAGAAGGGGTGAACTCTGTGGAACAGAAAGTAGATAAGATTAGAAAGGATGAAGTCAGGAAGGCTTTGAAGAGGATGAAAAGTGGAAAGGTTGGTCCTGATGACATCCTGGTGGTGGTCTGGAAGTGTCTAGGAGAGGCAGCAGTGGAATTTTTAATTAGTTTGTTTAACAGGGTTTTAGAGAGTGAAAAGATTCCTGAGGAATGGAGAAGAAGTGTATTAGTGCTGATCTTTAAGAATAAGGGTGACATTCAAAGTTGCAGCAACTAAAGTGGGATAAAGTTGATGAGCCATACAATGAAGCTTTGGGAAAGAGTAGTGGAAGCTAGGTTAAGGAAGGTGGAGGAAATTTGTTAGTGGCATTATGGAATCAAGCACCAGAAAGAGCATAACAGATGCAATTTTTGCTCTGAGAATTTTGATGGAGAAGTATAGGGATGGTCAGAGAGAGTTGCACTGTGTGTTTGTAGACTTGGAGAAAGTGTATGACAGGGTGCCAAGAGAAGAGCTGTGGTACTGTATGAGGAAGTCAGGAATAGCAGAGATGTATGTCAGAGTAGTGCAGGACATGTATGAGAGGAGCAGGACAGTGGTGAGGTGTGCTGTAGGTCAGACAAAGGAGTTCAAAGTGGAGGTGGGACTGCATCAGGGATCGGCTCTGAGCCCTTTCCTGTCTGCTATGGTGATGGACCAGTTGTCATAGGAGGCCACACTGGAGTCTCCTTGGACAATGATGTTTGCAGATGACATTGTGATCTGTAGTGAGAGCAGGGAGCAGGTGGAGGTAAACCTGGAGAGGTGGAGGTTTATGCTGGAGAGAAGAGGAATGAAGGTCAGTCGTAGTAAGACTGAATACAGGTGTGAATGTGAGGGAGGGAAGTGGAACATTAAGATTACAGAGTGAAGAGGTATGGAAGGTACAAGAGTTCAAGTACTTGGGGTCAACAGTCCAGAGTAATGGAGAGTGTCCGAAAGAGGTAAAGAAGTGAGTGCAGGCACGTTGGAATGGGTGGAGAAAGGTGTAAAAGACAGTGCTGAGACCGGCCATGCTCTATGGTTTAGAGACAGTGTCACTGAGGAAGAGACAGGAGTCAGAGCTGGAGGTAGCAGAGCTGAAGATGTTGAGGTTCTCTTTGGGAGTGACAAGGTTGTAGAGGATTAGGAATGAGTACATCAGAGGAAGAGTTCATGTTGGATGTTTGGGGGACAAAGTTAGGAAGGCCAGATTAAGATGGTTTGGACATGTTCAGAGGAGGGAGAATGTTGGACATGTAGCTGCCAGGAAGGAGGCAAAGAGGAAGGCCAAAGAGGTGGTATATGGATGTAATAAATGAGGATATGAAGCTAGAGGGTGCAAGTATTGAGGATGCAGAAGATAGGGATAGGTGGAGAGAGATGATTCACTGTGGCAACCCCTGAAGGGAAAAGCTGAAAGAAGAAGAAGGAGGTCAGTGAGGTAGTCTGGCTGGACTTCTAACACACCAAGAAAAGAGGCGGAGTCAGACTCAAAGTCAGAGTGAGACACACCTCAGAGCGTAAATCTCACATAAACTATATATACAAGACAAAAACTGTAGTAATGTCTGAGATCTTTGCAACACATGACTGCGCTGTTCACTCCAGCTCACACTGAGGATTGAAGCAGTTGTGAGATTAGTCAATCAGATGCACAACATGGAGAACAGCGAGATTGAAATAAATTGTACAGCAAAGCATATAACAGAGCTTGTAATAGAAAAGCAGGCAGGGAGGAAAGGAATAATCCGGCTAAGTTTCTAAGCCAAGATGGACGGTGTCCTGAAACAGACAGCAGATGAGCTTTTTAAGGGACTTGGGTGCTATATAACGCTGATCAATATCTCTTTTCTCTGTTAATGGAAGCCCTTATAACCTTCTCTGTATAAAACAAGAAGACGGTAATAAGCAGTTAGTGGAAATGTTGGCTGGCATGTGAGGAGTTTCCCAAACACAAAATCATGCCTGTTAAATTGCAACCTTCAACCTCCTACCATTTTCCTTCCAAGCATCTGAGTAATCTCTCTCACTCTCTCCCTGTCTCTCTCTCTCTCTGTCCCTTTAACACGACCGGTGGCTCGTTATCTTATAAATTTCTGCTTTCTAGATTGAAATATTTAACAGATAGTCTTAAAGGGTCCTTAGCAAACAAGTCAACTCAGCATCCCATAAAGAGGTCCATCTGCTCCACTAAACTCCCCAGGAGTGCGCTTTTTAAAATTCATAGAATAGCTAAGCACTTAGAAACCTCAAATCCTGTGGCTCCCCCTTCAAAAAAAACATCTTCACTGATGTTGAGCGTAATCAAATCCAGTCATTTGAGGCACGATGATGTCAGTATTAAAAGGCATCGTCACTCCCAAGCTTTCCAACTGCCATCTGTACGCCCATCTGGATTCGTCGCATGTTTAATAGACCTTACTCCCACGATATCGAATGATTACACGAGGGTTAATGAGCGAGACGGGCAGCGCTTTAACCTGGAGCCGGAATCAGGAGAAGTGCCAGCATATGGACCAATTTTAAACGGAATACACCCGGTCTTAAGAACTACTCAAGTTCTGAGTGTTCTGTCTAAACATTATGAAAAACTGAACATAAAAACTCATTTAAACATTTTTCTAAAACTAGAATTCTCCATCCTGATTGGCATGTTTGTTGCCATGGTAACCGCTCATTTACAGGTACCAGAATAAATGTATGTTTACAAATATATAAATGTATATTTATCAACATGGAGATGTTTAGGTTACATTGATGGAAGGAGTCTCCAATTTTAGTGCTTTTTGTGACAAACAGAAGTAAAGTAAAGTTATAGTAGCTGCATAGCACGGATTTAAATTATTGTTGCCATGGTAACTGTTTCCTGCAGGTACCACATTAAAAAATTATTTTAAAAATTAAAATAAATAAATAAATTTTTTTAAAAAATGCATATTCATTGACGTGGCGATGTTTAGGTTACACTGATTGAATGAGTCGCCAGTTTTGGTGTTTTTTGTAACAAACAGAAGTAAAGCTGTAACTTTTAAGATTTTTGTCATATTTCCATGGCAGGGGTTATTTTTTTTTTGCCGGTTTCTTTATATCATAATAATCACCACTTTTGTTGAATCTTATTTTTTTCAACCAACAGATGAAAGTCTAGGTAACACTAGACTAGACTAAAGTTATGTAAGATGCACTGAGCAAAGTTTGTGTCTCTTATAAACACTTATATGTGTGTGTGTGTGTATGCTCATGTGTGTGTGATCTGGAGACCTGCTAGTTAGGGATTATAATTTGTATAGAGATGTAGTTCACAACTAGTTTTTTAACTATAAATGGATAAAAATGTCTTTCTTTAACAAATAAATCTATTGTTAGTGTTGGGAAATTGTTGTACAAGAAAAAACAACAACACACACTTCAACAGCCAGGCCCTCAATAATTACAATACTGCATGGTTGATTATTTTCCTCTAACAGTACAGCACAGAGTTTTATTTCTTGTGAATAATACACCCTGGCTCTGAATTTTTTTGTCGTTTAAAAATGAACCCAGAGCACAGCTTGGACTTTCCCAGTGTCCTTGGATTTGCTCTCCTCTTATGAAGAATGGATGCAGCAGAGATCATTCATCAGGGACCCTGGACACTGTGTGAGGACAAAGGAGGCATTTATCTCCCCCAAAATGACATGCAAAAACAGGTCCATCACCCCTGAGGCATGTGCTGCACTCTGATGCTCCATCATAGTCCTCTGTGTCTCATTAAAGCTTGTTGTCTTAACCACAGCTGAGTCTCTCTAAAGAGTGAAAAAAAAATGTGTCATTACAGTTCGCTTGATTTCAGTTCAGGAAGGTTTTGTTCTGGGGAATTTATCCTTTAATTTGTCTTTGTGGTTCTGGAAATGAGGGATGACAAAAGGAAGGATGAAAAGCACTGTGTATAAAATGTGCTGTGTTTTGTTCTTTAATTAATTAACAAAATGTAATAGTTGGCTAAAGGCTATGGAATAAGAAGGATCAAACACTTCAGGATGGAACATTGTGGTGAATTATACTGTAGCGTTGTGGAATTCTACATTCTGATTGGTAAGAAGAGCAGCTCTAACCGTGCGCAGATATGCTAATGCGCTTGTTCTTTATCTCAAGTTATTGTTTTTGTAGTAAAAAAAAAATATTATTTATCAACAACAAAAAATATTATTGTCTATATGTTGCTGTTTTCTGGCAGGAGATATTTATTTATTTGTTTGTTTGTTTGTTTGTTTGTTTACTAATGTTTATGGAAGAAGATTGATTTATTTATTTATTTATTTATTTATTTATTTATTTAAAGAAGTAGTTTAAAGAAGTAGATTTATTCATTTCATTCATATCCAGAGGTAAAGCGGCACATTTTCTGACATCAACTGCAATGTTTGTCTTATTAACTTCAAGACAAATAGAAAAGGACACTGATGAGCGAATGAGTGCTTACAACTGCGATAGTGTAAGTGAGAACAGGAAATAATAATAATAATAATAATAATAATAATAATAATAATAATAATAATAATAATAATAATAATAATAATAATAATAATAATAATTCTTGATGCTTTATTAGAGATGATAACTTCAGAGGAAGTCTAAAACCCACCCTGATTATTTTCCTGTAACAGCATGGTACTATATTTTATTCTTACCCATTTAAGGCCATTTTTGGTGCAATATGTAGTACATCTTCTGGACGGGGTATGATTTCAGTGTTGATGTGTTTGAGGTGAGTCACACTGATGCTTCCTGACAAGCTTCATTCCACCAGAGAGAAGATGACATCATGCATTATGAGGATGCTGCTGCCCCAATGCCTGCCTTGGGCTTTTCTTCCCGACCAGTTCATATGAGAAAAACAGGAAGCAAAAACAACCAGAGGTGGAAAATGACAGTTTGTGCAGTCAGCTTACAGAACAGTTCTATTAAATGTTGTACGACAAATCCAGGAAATAAATTCTCAGTGAACAAGCAAGTGTTTAGTTCAGTCTGCCCTGAGATGAACAAAGCTGAGCTGCTTCCTCCTACACTCTTCAACATCCTGCAGCAGAAAGAGGAAGATACTGTGATCTTCAGCACCATGACGCTCCACATTCCTCCTGAAGGCCTCAGCTGAAAACGCCGCCTGTGATGAGACGCAGAGATGTGAACCAACTCAAGTGCAGTGAATCACGAGGGGATCACAATGTAGGTGATCATTAGAGACAAAACAATCAACCAAACAAACAAAAAGAAAACCCCAGCAGACTGATTTAGCACATGAGTCTCTCCTTAAGGTTTGCTGAAAATAAATAAAATCAAATGAATCTAAGTAATGAAAACAGATTTAAAGATCCTCTGTCTCTCAGAATCTATTACTGATGTGATGAACAAATGTGTATTACAGTTTATTAGTTTACTTAGGATTTCAGAAAGTCCCTGAGGAGAAAAAAGGTTCCTGAGTGTGTGTGTGTGTGTGTGAGGGGGGGGTCCTCGAGAGAGAGCGACAGACAGACAGACAGAGAGAGAAAGAGAGAGAGAGAGAGAGAGAGCAATAAAGAGGAATAGAGAGTAAGAGAGAGTGAATATTACATAGCAGTGTTTGGAGGTTGTTTTTTTTTATTATAAACAACTCATTATTTTATTTATTTATTTATTTATTTTTTTAAATTTTACAATTATTACCTAGTTACCGAGGATGTGTTTTGACAAATTTATTCTACTCGGTGTAAATGTAAAAAAAAAAGAAAAAAAAAGAAGCAAATTAAAGTTGACAGAATGTTCCAGATTTATAGAGTAACATGATTTAACGATTCGGTATTTATTATGAGCTTTTTTTCATATCCGTATTTTTTGATATGTGCATATTCACATGAGTAGGCTATGAATGTTTTTCTATGATTTTTCTATGAGTTTTCTATGATTTTACCTAATCATACCTCCTGTAGAAAAAGCTGGGGTTTTTTTTCAATCTACATGTTAAAAAAACCCTGTGTGTCCATCATCCTGTGACTGAGTGTGAAGTTTGTGGCAGATAAATCTAAAGACAGCTGACGATTTTCACTTCGCAGCTGCAGACGCTTGCTGACATCTCTCGTCTCTCTGAGGTGTCTCGTTAAAGCTCCGTCGTAGTCGATATGTTTTGATTTCCTGCCACTTGGAGGTGGCGTGCTGAATGGTGAGATATTTGCTCTTGGAATCTGTCAGTGATCTGAGGATGGACATCATTTCGCAGAGCAGAGATGTGAGCATTTAATGAGTCACTAATGAGTCTGTATGAAGGCTGAGGAGCTGAGGTCCTTTTTCATGATACTGAGCAGTAACACAGCGGGCTATAGGACCTGTCTGAGCTCGTGCAGCAGGAATTTAAAATTTAAAAGAAATTATTTGCAGTGATTCAGTTCTGTTCATCACCTTGAGCATCTCGGCATAATGCTATGTTTTTTCTTAATACTAACATTTACGAATCAAAATATTTATTTAGATCTTGTCTTGGACTGTTCTAATCTGAAATTTGGTAATGTTTTAATATTTACATTTCACACTAGCTTTGCTCTTTCACATTTTGTTCTAATGTTAGCATGTTGTCTCAAAACCTCATGCATTAGCATTTACTTGGGTCTCGAATCTGGAAGCTCCTGGATGATGATTATACATATTTTTTTTTTGATTCCCAGAAAATAAATCCAACACTAGACCTTTTTTGGGTTGCCATTAATCCCCAAAACCACCCCATTGTTAAAATACACTTATAATCTTTTGAATTACTGTGCAATAATATCGGCTAAGAGAGGAAGTGCACACCTTTCTGACCGCCGATGAAACACGGGATGCAAAAATAAGCCAAAGAAAGTTAAGAAAGAAAAAAAAAACAGTTCTAAAGTTTACTTTTCTCCAGCTCATTTATAAGGCATTGCCCTTTAGGGCTGCAATAATAATGAGCGCTTGTGCGGTTCAGAGAGGAAGTTGGTATTTTGAACAGCTTTCTTTAATTAAGCCATGCGTCACTGTGTTTTATGTGCGCTGTTTCTTTGAAGTTGAATGATACCGGAGTTGAAGGATCTAATCTTGATATAGTAGAAGAGAAATACGCGTGGATTTTGCGTTTATTACGTGAGACTTCAGATGGTGTAGTAAATAATCAGGAGAATAATCCATGATTCAGCGGTGTGATGAAGGTGGAGCTTACTGCTTATATTCCTTATAACGATTAAAAAAAACCACACACATCATACTTTCTATCCATTTCAAGCTACATTACATTAGGTTAACACAACAGAACATTCCTGTTTTCATTTTACAGCGCTAAACTTTCTTCTCTCTCTTGGAAAAAAAATCATGTTCTGACAAATCAGAATTGAGAACACAAGAGCTGTGTGGTATATGAATGATCTAATCTAGCACTTCTCTAAGATGAATGAATGAATTGACAAGGTGTTAAACGTAGCAAACTCTCTCTCACTCTCTCTCGCTTTTCTCTCTCTCTTTATAAATATATATGCATGGTGAGCCGGCAATGAGGTACAGTGCAGCTGTCAGAAGTGATGGAGGGATTCACAAAAGGAGACACCAGGAGGATCTCCTGAAGGATTTTATTACACATGTTTCTGATGAGCTTGCTCACCATCTTGTTTACACCACCACACACACTTTACCTGGACATTACATTTGCTGTTATATAATTGCTTTTTTTCTTTCACCAGCTGTTAAAAATCACAGCATCCAATTCATGAATCATAAAGGCCAGAGTCTGTCATTTTACTTTGACATCAACCTGTGTTCTCTCTCTCTCTCTCTCTCTCTCTCTCTCTCTCTATAGAGAAACTCAGTTTTAAGCAAAAAAAAAAACAAACTTTGCTGTACTTTTTCATGTTCTTGTTTTTCTGAGCAGAGGAGGTGTGGTGAGCTGGCATTCAGGCAGCATCGAGCTGTCACTGATAAAAGAGGCATGTGCTGAGAGAGGCAGAAAAGCCCAGAAAATTGGAGGAGACAGCGTGCTGTCGGGGCGGAGCAGAGACTGTAACAGGCGGAAAATAAAGAGTCATCAGAAATTGGGAATTCTTCCAAGCATGTGGGAGGACAATAATCAGGCTTCCATGGTTCGGAGGCGAAGCTGGCGTTTAGAGCTGCTTTGTTTCATTAAATCATGTGTCACTGCATCTTATGTTCCTTGTTCCAGTCTGGACCAATATTTCGTTTTAGCAAATAAAAAGTCAAGGCACATCGCACTGGTCTTATATTACACATTATATTATTTTAAACACAGAGCCTTATGATTGGTCGTTCTAATTTGTGTTCAGCGCACTTCTATGATACTATAGAAACACTATGGAAACATTATATACTGTATTAGAACAAGCAAATTAATATAAATCTGCTGACTAATCTCCTGACCAATCAAAATAGGGACACATACTGATTAATCAGTACTGATTAAACAGAACAGAGACACACATCTTAACTATTTCCTGAACTTAAACAAGAGTAAGATTGAGGCAATTGTGTTTGGTCCGTTAGCTTTCTCTGGTAGCTTAAATCAAGTGTTAGGCAACTTAGCTGCTTATGTAAAACCATCTGTTAAAAACCTAGGGATTGTCTTTGACTCCGCCCTGTTACTTGACAAGCAGGTCAATGCAGTGGTCAAATCATGTTTTTTTCCAGTTGAGACTTCTGGCTAAAGTTAAAAGTTTTTTAACCCTTACTGAGTTCGAGAGAGTAAATAATTCATTTATGTCTTCTTGTCTACACTACTGCAATTCAATTTATATAGGTATTGGTCACTCATATATGAACCGCTTGCAATTAGTCCAAAATACAGCTGCTAGACTCCTTATGGACACACATAAATTTGAGCACATCACCCCCGTCTTACGCTCTCTGTGGTGGTTACTGGTTTATTTTAGGATAGAATTTAAGATTTTACTCTTTGTTTTTAAGGTCTTAAATGGTCTAGCACCTTCTTATCTATCTGAAATTGTGACTGTTCTGCTAGATGTTTAAGGTCATCAAATCAGAAACTGTTAAAGGTTCCCAGATCTAGGCTCAAAAGAAAGGGAGACCGGGCTTTTACCATAGTTAGCCTTCCTTTATCTATTCTATTTCTTTCCTTTGTATCTACTATTTCCTGTCTTGATTGGTGTTTTATTCATTTTGATCTTACAATTTTTGTAAAGCACAATGGTCAACGATTGTTGTTGTATTGCGCTATATAAATAAAACTACCAAACTACCAAACCAATCAGAATAGAGCCACCTTTTGACCAATCAGAATAAAGACACATCTTTACCAATCAGAATGGAAACACATCTTGACCAATCAGAACAGAGACAAATCTTAACCAATCAGAATGGACACACCTCCTGACCACTCAGAATAGAGAACTCTATAGAACTGTGCTATTTCTTATTTGTTTCTTAAAATACTGTAAATATTCAAAGATATAAGATGTAAATGTTTCATTCTGTTCAAAAATCCACTCCTTTAGGAGGTTTAACTCAAGTTTATTTAAAGATGTTTATTTATCATGTTTAGTTGGTGCATTCAAGTGTTTCTGTTCAAAGGCTCTTCTGCCATTTAGCAGAGCAACATCCTCGCCAGAGACGACGGCTCAAGGTTAGGCCACTTAACGTAATTAGCAAGTAAATGCAGAAATGCACTTCGTGGTAGGCTTAAATGAGTTCCAATTAACGTTGAGTACGTGACAAGCCCGGTTTTATTGTTAGGTCAGCTAAGTGATTGCAGGGTCTTGGTTACAGTACGTATTTGTCCTTCTGTTTCTTATGTTCTAGAGGTTCTTTATATATGTAAGTACTCAGGGCCAAATAACACCATTTAACGGTTTTAACAAATTTGAATCAAGTGCTGAACCTCAAAGCAATACATTCTTTCAAAGGATATTTGCTTCTTAAAAAAGAAAACAACTTTAATTCAGTGTTTGTTAACTAAGAAAAATGTGTATTTGGTTTATGTTAAAGATGCAGTGTCATGTTCAGTTCGAAGCACACACAAGTCTGTGAGATGTGATTTTATTTCCAGGCCATGGTCCCTGTGAATCAACGGGAAACATTTTCAAATTCAGAACATGTCTTGTGTCTTCATGCAGCACACAAGTGATTTTAGAGTAGACCTCTGCAGGACCTGTTAACACCCATGTCTTTGTAAAATTTCTTAATAAATAATAGCTGAACTGAGCTCTAATGTCTCAATGACTACCATCCCATTGCACTCACACCCCTCATCATGAAGTGCTTTGAGAGGCTCGTCATGAGGCACATTAAGAACCTGCCTCCCTCTACAATTGGATCCTGGATTTCCTGACTGGAAGACCTCAGTCATTGGGATTGGATTGGATTGGGAACAGCACCTCCAGCACCACCACACTGAGCACTGGAGCTCCTCAGGGCTGCGTGCCCAGTCCACTGCTGTTCACTCTGCTGACTCATGACTGTGCAGCAATGCACAGCTCCAACCACATCATAAAGTTCACCGATGACACGACCGTGGTGGGTCTCATCAGCAAGAACGATGAGTCAGCATACAGAGAGGAGGTGCAACGGCTAACAGCCTGGTGTAAAGCCAACAAACTGTCCCTGAACGTGGAGAAAACGAAAGAGATGGTTGTTGACTTCAGGAGAGCACAAAGTGACCATTTTCCACTGAACCTCGATAGGTCCATCGTGGAGATCGTCAAGAGCACCAGATTCCTTGGTGTTCACCTGGCGTAGGACCTCACCTGGTCACTAAACACTAGCTCCATCACTAAGAAAGCCCAGCAGCGTCTCTACTTCCTGCGAAGGCTGAGGAAGGCTCATCCTCCACCTCCCATCCTGACCACCTTCTAGAGAGGGACCATCAAGAGCATCCTGAGCAGCTGCATCACTGCCTGGTTTGGGAACTGCACCATCTCGGATCGCAAGACCCTGCAGTGGATATAGAGGACAGCTGAGAAGATCATCGGAGTCTCTCTTCCCTCTATTACAGCCATTTACTCCACACGCTGCATCCGCAAAGCTAACAGCATTGTAGTTGATCCCACACACCCCTCACACACACTCTTCACCCTTCTGCCATCCGGAAAGAGGTACCGAAGCATTCGGATCCGCACAACCAGACTGTTGAACAGCTTCTTCCCTCAGGCAATCAGGTATCTCAACAAAGAACTGAACTGAGCTGGACACGGACACACACACACACACACACAACTGAGATCCGATCTCAACAGAGAAACTGAACTGTGCTGGACACAGACACACACACACACACAAAAACTGAGAACTGTGTTCCCAACAGAGAACTGAACTGTGCTGGATACAGACACACACACACAACTGAGAACTGCTCTCAACAGAGAACTATACTGTGCTGGACACAGACACACACACACAAAAATTGTCCTGTTTGCACGCATATGTCACTTTACATTACACTTTACACTTTATATTGATCCTGTTTACATGTTAACTTTAATATTTGCACTCACTGTCAACACTATTCTTTTGCACAGAGTCGGTCTATATGTTGTTTGTCTGCACTATTCCGTCTTGTCATCCTGTGCACTTCTGTTGTATAAGTTTAGCTTTATCTCTATGTTTAGCTCTATGTTTCTCTGCATCACCTGTACTTTGTCTTTATACTGCATCGGCTATATACGGTTGAAGTGACAATAAAGCTTCTTTGACTTTGACTTTGACTAATAGCCAAGTCATCTGACTCATAACATGAAACCAGATCTAGTAATCTAGAAAGCCAGTAAATAATCTGGTTAATGTCACTATTTTACTACAATATATTTCATTATACCTCATTATACTACCGTTCAATACACTTCACCATATGCCCCTACAATTCACTTCACTACACCATATTTACTTCACTATACTACAATTCACTTAACTACACTCCACCATATTCATGTCACTATACTACATTTCACTATACTATACTTTACTACATTGCACCATATTCACTTCGCTATACTACACTGTATTATACTTCACTATACTACTTTAATACACTTAACCATACTACACTACAATTCACTATGCTAAACCATATTCACTTCACTATGCTATACTTCGCTTCATTCACCATATTCCCTTCACTATATTTCACTGTACTACACTATACTTCCCTTTACTACACTTCAATATACTACACTACAATCCACTTCTCTATATCCACCATAATAAACTATAAATCACAATACTACAATATAATTCAGTATACTGCACTACACTTCATTATACTACAATTCACCATAATACACTAAACTACCACTAAATCACTAAACTATAGTTCACTAAACTAAAGTTTACTTCTCTATACTTCACAATACTACAATATACTGCAAAATACTTCACTGTCTTACAATTCACCATAATACACTATAAATCACTCTATTACAATTCACTAAATTTCAGCATATCTGTATACTTAATTATACTACACTAAACTATACTACAGTAAACTACACTGCAATATAATGCACTACTCTTCAGTATACTACGCTTCAATATATTCACTATACTATCCTTCACTACACATCACCATACAATACTATCACAATACTTCTATACACTAAAGCTTATTAGTCTATATTTTGCTCTTCTGCACTATACCAAAGTGCACTACATTTCACCTGATTACATGTCCCAACACTACTATACTCCATCACATTTCATTACCCCACACTATGCCACTACACTGACCTGCTACACTTCATATGATTTCACCTGACTCTACTCATCACTACTTTGGATTCTTATTCAAACTATGGCATCAGTGTTATTTTGACAAAAAAACTCAAATGCGTGCAAAATACCGTGGAAACTACAAGAGAGAATATAAAGAAACGTAAAGAATGATATATTCCACACACTGCTTAACTTCACCTGGTCAATTTCTAGAAAGTTCTCCTAAGTGCAGTGTTCACTGTGTCAAAAGCTCTCTGACGTTTTACTTTTCAAAGTAGTTAAATATACAGCATGTCTTAGGCTCTTCTCAATGCGTAGACTCGCTTCTTACTTTATTTTCTGATGTGCTAAAGGTCAAGTTGTTGTTCTTTATATTTTTCTTCTGCATTATCCATCAACCATGTTCTGAATTTATCTGTAGCTTGAGTACGAGAGCGTGTTTAAAAAATCTTCACCTTATCAGATGCTGATGGGGTACATATCAGTTTTTTGCACATGAGCACTGAATAAAGATCAATTCTGTGTCAGAGTCATACCTCCATCTCCTGACTCCTCTTTGCACCCACAAATCTATGCTTAAAAAATTATTAGTGGTGCTTCCTATACACTGCAAGCTTCACTATTTGAATTGTGTGAGTTTCTTTTTCCCTGAGGTTTTTACCCTATCGTCAAGAAACTGACATCAAAACGTATGACCCTAGTAGGACATAGGTGTTAATACTTGAAACCTAGGCACTTGAAAAGTGCATGTTTAGCTGATGTGGTTTCATACGTGTAAAATTGGAATACACACATTTGGAATTTTCAACTGGAAAATGCAAGACAATAATTAAAGATTTGAACATCCAACTCTGTCAACGACACAGACATGAAAGATGTCTCAAAGCATTTGGTTTGGCCCAGAAAATCAGTAAATCCCATTTGGGAATATCCATGTCACACAGAATTTCCTATCAGAATTTGCAATACACACTAATATAAATTGATTCCTGAGGGGCAAACAAGCAAAGAGAAACTATTTAAATTTACTGTTTTCATAGGTAATATTCATCATCAAGAGAGTCTGGTTTGACTCTGGTCTGATTTGACTCAAAAACACAGAATTCTCATGAGAATAGGGATGATAACTTTTCCTACATACTGTCAGTACTCTGAATTTCATAATGGATAATGGTTAATAACGACCGCCATAGGCACCATTGACCTACAGGGTGCGGGTGGAAATTGGGCTAGGAAAGAGGAGTTCAAAGTGGAGGTGGGACTGCATCTGGGATCGGCTCTCAGCCCCTTCCTGTTTGCTATGGTGATGGACCAGTTGTCAGAGGAGTTCAGACAGGATGGACCAGGATTAACCACCTTGAACAGTGATGTTTACAGATGACATTGTGATCTGTAGTGAAAGTAGGGAACAGGTGGAGGAAAACCTGGAGAGGTTGAGGTTTGCGCTGGGAGAAGAGGAATGGAAGTCAGTCGTAGAAGGAAGAAGGTACAGGAGTTTAACTTGGGGTCAACAGTACAGAGTAATGGAGAATGTGGGAAAGAGGTAAAGAAGCAAGTGCAGGCAGGTGGGAATGGGTGGAGAGAGGTGTCAGGAGTTCTGTGTGATTGAAATATATCAACGAGAATTAAGGGGAAGGTGTACAAGGCAGTGCTGAGACCGGCCATGCTGTATTTTTTAGAGACAGTGTCACTGAGGAAGAGACAGGAGTCAGAGTTGGAGGTAGCAGAGCTGAAAATGTTGAGGTTCTCTTTGGGAGTGACAGAGTTGGACAGGGTAAGGAACGAGTACATCAGAGGGACAGCTCATGTTGGACATTTGGGGGACAGAGTTAGGGAGGCCAGATTAAGGTGGTTTGGACATGTTCAGAGGTGGGAGAGTGAGTATATTGGTAGGAGAATGTTGGACATGGAGCTGCCAGGCAGGAGGAAGGCCAAAGAGGAGGTATATGGATGTAATAAATGAGGATGTGAAGCTAGTGGGTGCAAGTGTCGAGGATGCAGAAGATAGGGACAGGTGGAGAAAGATGATTCGCTGTGGCGACCCCTGAAGGGAAAAGCTGAAAGAAGAAGAAGGAGAAATTTTGCCCCTTTGGACTACTGATAAATAAGTGATCACCAAACCAAACCAAATCACTGCACCCACATCATACATCAAAAAACAAAACTTCTGCTATGTTGTCATGTGACATAACATGATTGGGTGACTAAGGAGAATTGCATTATGGGTATTATCATTGTTGGGTATGCACATGTACTTAGTGATCTTATTAACTTCTATAGAGAAGAAACAGAGACAAGTGAGGGATTGGATATTTATAGCTGCTATAGCATAAGAGATTTCCCGCTGCCCACTGTTCTACTTTTTCTCCTCCTTTGTGTGGGTGAAGTCTGCATGTTTTCCCATTTCTTCAGGGCTTCCTCTGAGTTTCCTCTCCTAGTCCAAATACATTTGTGTTAGGTTGACTGGCATCTCTAAATTGTCCTTAGCATGTGTGAGATGGGTTGCTACTACATCCAGAGTGCCCATCACCTTGTGCCCTGGGACTCTAGGTTTTCCGGCAATCCTGTTCTCTAAAACAAATTAACACCTTCTGTCCAATCACAATCCAAACATCAACAGTCTTTCATTGTCCAGGAAATGCCACGTTCCATTTTTTCACCCAAAACATCGCAAAGCAGCAAAGCAGCCGAAACATCAGAGTGCCAGGAGGGAGCGATGTCCATAATGCCAGTTTGGGGAATTTTCTAAAATACACAGAGAAAGGTCTGTTAGAGAGCCATGAAGGGACTTCTCACAATTACTCAGAAATAGCTTTATTCTTTAGTCTGATAGCACTGGAAGTCCTTGGTCAGCTGCCAATGTGCGTATTCTTAATCACCGGCCTTGGCTACACCTCGCACAGTCCAAAGATGTTTAATGACCTGTTCTGAGCCTGAAAACTTCCCACTGCACCGTTAGCATAAGGAAAAATACAAAGCTAATTGAAGTCTTACCTAGCACTGAACCGTAAGAATGATATTCTAAATGATTTTCTTTTATCTGAATGAAATAGGTTGGGATTCATTAGAAAAAATGGGGGGTTGGTAATTAAAAATAATGAATAGCTTACATTGTCTAGTCAAAGTGACTGGACTTAGCACCACAATGTATAACTTTAAAAAGAAAAATAAAACAACCTATATTTAGCACCTGATCTTTAACAGCATCCGAGATTCATTCTGTAATTAAATTCTCAGATTTAGCATTCACTTCCAAAATCTGTACAATGCAGCATTGCTTTAGTGCTTTAGTCTGTCCACGTCCTCAGCTGTATGCTTAAACTTTCAACATAACACCGTAGACATGCCTAGCTAACTAGCTGAGCTACGTCTCATGCCGTAACTTTGTGAATTGCATTGCATTGCATTCTGGGTATTTGAATCCAGCTCAAATTCTGCACGAACATCTCATCTACTTTGATGTTAATCTTTGACTTCTCATTAGCGTGATGTTGACTTAGAAAAGAGTCTAACAGGGAGATCTGACCATTTTTATATTCCTTTCCTGCTTGACACACCATCATGATTTGACAGCGTCAGAATACCATGAAAAATCAACATTTTACACAGATCACCTGGAAGCCATTTTTATTTTCCCACTTTGTTTTAAGCTCCTTGAGTCATGTCTTTAAGTTTTGCACCCACTTTCCACAAGCTAATGATATTTTTTTTTACGTCACTCACATGAGCTCCAATTGCCCAGAGATTGAAGCCATTCCTGAGAGACATATACTCTTAACTTCCTTTCCCATATAATGACATCAGCCATCTGGTAATAAAACTATGACTATATATTTTTCTCTCAGAAATCCAGTTGAAATCCAGTTTGCTCTATAAAAGGAAGACGAGTATTTATTTCGAGGGGAAGGAGCAAACAGGGGAATTCATGAGAAACGTACAAAACTTATGAGCTAAAACCTACACCAAGTCTAATATTAAACGACAAAGAATCCAGAGCCAGAAAATACAACACTTGGATCATTCTGTTAATATCAGGTGTTTAGAAATTATATGAAATTAAAACAGGAAATAAAAAAAAACAATTGTATTGTGTTGTTAGATTTTGCTGTATTTGGCTAAGCAGTGGTTTGGGTGGCTCGCCAGTGTATTCGATTTCTCTAATACATAACATAAGTAAGCTTCATCAGACTTCTTGTGGGGAAAAGAATTTATTGAAGGTAGCTCCTTAACCAGTCTGTTTACAGTTGTCTGTCACTGATTTCAATCAATTTTTGGGCCTGTTCTCTGATGGAGAAATTTAGATTGAAGAACCCAGTGTCCTTCTTTGTTGCAATAATTGCATCTTCCTTGTCGTGGTTTTGTGTGTATATTTCCGACCTCTCTTTTCTTGAACATCACTTCCCATGATCCGGTTACTGTGTGTTAAGGATATGGATTGCAGAGTTCTGAGCTTGACCTCTTCTGGGCTTTCAGGTTTCAGTCCATTCACAAATGAAGTTTTTAGAGACATGCTAGTATGCTTGTCCAGATCCTCACTGTCATTTAAACCGGCATGCTCTAGCCAGGTTTGTCTAAAGTGTTCTTCAAACTCTGCAACACTTTCTCCTGTCTTTTGCATGCATGAGGTAATTTCAGCCCAGTAAACTTTTGCAGGTTTCAGTTCAAACAAGAAGGTTTTTTACAGCTTCCCATCCTGCCTCAGTGTTTTCTTGAGAGTCACCTACACTGGTTTCAACATTTTTCATTAAGCTTTTTTGATCACTGTCCCTTAGGTTGACATCAAGTATCTTAACTCCGTCTAGTGGGTGCAAGGTATAGATTTTCTGCAAGCGCTGAAGAACTTGCCAGACTTTCCATGGTTGTTTGTACACATCTGGCAATTCCTTTGACCACTTGTCCACTTGCTCTGGTGAGGCTGGCTGGTACGTTTTACAGGGAACATATTTCTTAACTGTTTTTTTTACAATGAAGCTTTGTCTCTTACCTCCTTCCTCATATTCCTCCTCGTTGTCCACTTCAATTTCAGTCCTTCTGTTTTTGACTATTACTGGAGCAAGTCTAACCTTTATGTTGTCCTTGGTGACATGACTATATGTCTCAGGTTCAACATCACTGTCATCAGGGCTCACAGTTGATCTGTTATCATTTTCTCCTAGCAGATAACGATGTTGCTCATCCTCAATCTTCTTGAGGTCCTTGAATAGGTAGAGCGACTCTTTCTCTACTTTGCTGCTGGAACTTATGAGAGGGGTTTTTCGTCTGGAACAGTCTTGTCAGGCATGCATTTCCGGGTTCCATGTTGCTACTTCCGGTTTCGCGATCTCATTTCCGGTTTCCGCCATTTTATGCTCCTCTGTCCTATATAAGCTAGCGAGCAGTCCATGCTCCTTGCCAGATGGTGTCTTCAGTCAGCCTTGAGCTTCTGAGACGGCATCCTGCCCTTTTCCTACGTTTAACCTGCTTTCTGGATTTTGGATTATTGGATTGTATGCTGTTAATGTCCCTGCCTGTCCTACGTTTAACCTGTTCTCTGGATTGTGGATTATTGGACTATATGTGGTTGTTTCTTTTACTGAATCTACCAGCCTGCTGTATCCTGGTTTTTTGAGAACTCTGCCATTTTTTGTGCCGTTCTTAATAAAGACTCTAAGTTTGAACTCGGACTGTGTTCTGCATTTGGGTCCTCACCTGCCACCCGTGACAGTACCATCTGGCCAACATGGACCCAGCAGAGCCACAGAACATGCAAGCCCTTCTAAGCTCCTTATCTGAGACCTCCACCTCTCACGAACGTCGTCTCCAGGATCTCGCCTCGGCTACACACGAACTGATCCGTCGCATGAATCAGCTTTCAGTCACTCCACCCTCTTCAGCTCCCTTGGCGACAACGACACCCACGGGCTCACCAGGTCATCTTCGGGAGCCACACCTGCCTTACCCCGAACGCTTCTCCGGTGAACCAGGACTATGCTGTGCATTTCTGATGCAATGCTCAGTGATCTTTGAACTTCAACCCTCTTCCTTCCCATCAGACCGCTCCAAGGTAGCCTATGTCATCTCCCTGTTGTCAGGCAAGGCCAAGCTCTGGGCAACCGCCGAGTGGGAACGTCAGTCTGTACTCTGCTCCTCCTTTGAGTCTTTTTCCAATGAACTCCGCAAGGTCTTTGACACCTCTGCTCCTCAGCAGGATGCGGCACGCTCCCTCTTTGAAGCCTCACAAGGGAGCCTAACCGTGGCGGAATATGCGGTGGATTTTCGCACATTTGCCATCGACAGCGGGTGGAATGCCACCGCACTCTACGATGCCTTCTATCGGGGGCTGGCTTCTGAAATTAAGGATGAGCTCGCTGCCCGGGAGCTACCAGCCGACCTCGACGACCTGATCGCCCTGGCTACCCGCATCGATCGACGCATTCGGGAACGCCAAACTGAAAGGTCAGCCCGACGTCTTGGACAACCCAACTACCGACCCACTTTCTCTCGCCCCCCGCCTTCTCCTACCCTCCCTGTCTCTGCATCCAGGAGCCTTCCTCTCTCCCATGCCATGGAGATCGGTCGTTGTCACTTATCCCCTGCTGAGAAGGACAGGCGTCGGGCCTCAGGACTATGCCTGTACTGTGGAGAGGCTGGACATTTTGCCGCTTCCTGTCCAGTAAAAGGCCGGGCTCGTCGCTGAAAGAGGGGCCAGCGGCGAGTCTACGACCATCAGTCCCTTCCAAGCCACTGCTCAAGATCCGCATCTCAGTTGACCAGCGGGGCTACGACCTATCTGCCTTTGTGGACTCCGGAGCCGACCTTGGGCTTTCCATGGCTCCGGAAGCACAATCCTCACGTGGACTGGACCAGCGGCCGTATTCTGGATTGGGGCACCTACTGCCTAGCCCATTGCCTAGGATCTGTACCTCCGACCAAGGTGTCTGACATGGACGAACCACCCCCTGACCTCAGCTCAGTACCCTCCGATTATCATGACCTGGGGATGGCATTCAGCAAGGTCAGAGCCTCCTGTTTACCCCCTCATCGTCCATATGACTGTGCTATTGACCTCCTGCCTGGCACTACCCCTCCTCGGGGTCGGCTCTACCAGCTTTCGGGACCCGAAAGAGAGGCTATGACCCAATATATTCAAGATTCCCTCGCGGCCGGGATCATTTGTCCGTCTTCCTCACCTGCTGGGGCTGGGTTCTTCTTTGTAGGGAAGAAGGATGGGTCCTTGCGTCCATGCATCGACTACCGTGGGCTTAATGCCATTACTACCAAGAACCGTTACCCATTACCCCTCATGTCTACTGCTTTCAAACTCCTCCAGGGAGCCACTGTCTTCACCAAACTCGATCTCCGCAACACCTATCATCTGGTGCGAATTCGAGAGGGTGACGAATGGAAGACTGCATTTAACACCCCAACAGTCCATTATGAATATCTGGTAATGCCGTTCGGGCTCACTAATGCCCCTGCTGTATTTCAAGCCCTGGTCAACGACATCCTCCGGGACTTCCTAAACCAGTTTGTCTTTGTGTACTTGGATGACATCCTCATCTTCTCCCACTCACTAGAGGAGCATGTTCACCATGTCCGGTCGGTGCTCCATCGCCTGCTTCAGCACCGTCTGTATGTGAAAACCGAGAAGTGTGAATTCCACACCTCCAGCACCACGTTTTTGGGTTTCATACTCTCGGCCGGTAGCATACAGATGGATCCCAGGCGGGTGGAGGCTGTGAGGGACTGGAAGTGCCCTGAAAGCCGTAAGCAGCTCCAGCGTTTCCTGGGGTTCGCTAATTTCTACCGGAAGTTCATCAGAGGTTACAGTGCCGTTGCGGCACCCCTGCACCGTCTCACTTCCTCACTACACCCCTTTTCATGGACTCCAGAGGCTGAGCTAGCCTTTGCCCAACTTAAGAAGCTCTTCACTACTGCTCCTGTCCTGATTCTTCCGGACCCATCGCGCCAGTTTGTGGTGGAGGTGGATGCATCTGACTGTGGGGTGGGGGCCGTCCTGTCTCAAAGGGCTTCTAAGGACAATCGACTCCACCCCTGTGCCTTTTTCTCTCACTGCCTTTCCCCAGCTGAACAGAAGTATGCCATCGGTGAACGGGAGCTTCTGGCTGTGAAACTGGCCCTGGAGGAGTGGCGCCACTGGTTGGAGGGCACTGAGCAGCCTTTCATTGTATGGACTGACCACAGAAATCTTGAATACCTTCAGACAGCCAAACGACTCAGTCCTCGACAGGCTTGTTGGGGGCTGTTCTTTGGGCGTTTTAACTTCACCCTCTCATTCCGCCCTGGTTCTAAGAATGGTAAACCGGACGCCCTTTCACGACTATTCACCCCCGATGAGGATGACCCAGCTCCCGAACACATCCTCCCTTCGTCGGTAACCATCCGTGCTCTTCATCTGGGGATCGAAAGGAGAGTGCAGCAGGCCATCGCAGGGATACAGATTCCAGGCAACTGCCCCAGGAACAGACTCTTTGTCCCTGATCACCTTAGGTCTCAGGTCATCCAGTGGTGCCACAGCAGCCGCCTCTTTTGTCATCCTGGGGTTTCCCGTACCTTATCTACTCTCCAACAGCGTTTCTGGTGGCCATCAATCAAGCACGATATCCAGAGATTTGTGGCAGCCTGCCCCACCTGTGCTCAGCAGAAATCGTCCAGGACCCCACAAGCCGGGCTCCTGCGCCCCCTTCCGACCCCCAGACGACCTTGGTCCCATATCTCCCTGGACTTTGTCAACGGACTACCTCCTTCTGCCGGCCACACTACCATCCTTACGGTGGTGGACCGATTCTCGAAAATGGTCCATTTCGTGCCCTTGGCCAAGCTTCCCTCCGCCAAGGAGACTGACCAGATGCTACTATTACATGTCTTCCGCTTACACGGGTTGCCTCGCAATATTGTGCCTGACCGGGGGCCACAGTTCACCTCGAGATTCTGGAAGGAGTTCTGTCACCTCCTGGGTACCTCCATTAGCCTTTCATCTGGCTTCCACCCGCAGACCAACGGCCAGACGGAGCGATTAAACCAAGAGTTGGAGACTGGGCTCAGAATCCTCTGTTCTGAAGACCCTACATCCTGGTCATCCAACCTCATTTGGGTCGAATATGCCCACAACTCTCTTCCCTCGGCAGCCACAGGCCTCTCCCCTTTCCAGGCCACTTACGGCTATCAACCACCTCTGTTCTCTTCCCAAGAATTAGAGGCCTCGGTTCCCTCTGCCCTCGCTCTGGTTAAACGGTGTCGACGGGTCTGGAGGAGGACCCGCTTAGTGCTTCTCCGCTCATCCAAAAGCTATGCTCGATGGGCCAATCGTAAGCGCCACCCGGCACCCCCTTACCA
Source organism: Hemibagrus wyckioides (assembly GCF_019097595.1). NCBI lineage: Eukaryota > Metazoa > Chordata > Actinopteri > Siluriformes > Bagridae > Hemibagrus > Hemibagrus wyckioides. The sequence continues at coordinate 13,463,362 of NC_080725.1, forward strand.
TGTTGGCCAATGTGTTTGGCTGTCCACTCGGGATCTGCCCCTGAAAGTCGCCTGTCGGAAGCTCGCTCCTCACTTTGTTGGTCCGTTCCCAATCTCTAAAGTGCTCAATCCAGTATCTGTCTGACTCAAGCTTCCCTGGGCCCTTCGCATCCACCCTACGTTCCATGTCTCCAGACTCAAGCCTGTCCGAGCCTGTTCGCTGGTTCCCTCCACCAGACCCCCTCCTCCCGCCCGGGTCATTGATGGAGGCCCTGTTTATACAGTTCGCCGCCTTCTATGCTCCAGACGTCGGGGTAGAGGTCTCCAGTATCTTGTCGACTGGGAGGGCTACGGCCCTGAAGAACGCTCCTGGGTGCCCGCACGTCACATCCTTGATCCTGACCTTGTTTTCCAGTTCCACCGCGAGCACCCTGATCAACCAGGAGGGGCGTCGTGAGACACCCCGTGGAGGGAGGGGTACTGTCAGGCATGCATTTCCGGGTTCCATGTTGCTACTTCCGGTTCTGGGACGCAACTTCCGGTTTCGCGATCTCATTTCCGGTTTCCGCCATTTTATGCTCCTCTGTCCTATATAAGCTAGCGAGCAGTCCATGCTCCTTGCCAGATGGTCTCTTCAGTCAGCCTTGAGCTTCTGAGACGGCATCCTGCCCTTTTCTTCAGTTCCTGTCTGCCTGGTTTGTCTCTGCCTTCCTTCAATCAATAACTCTGCCTGTCCTACGTTTAACCTGCTTTCTGGATTTTGGATTATTGGACTGTATGCTGTTAATGTCCCTGCCGGTCCTACGTTTAACCTGTTCTCTGGATTTGGATTAGTGGACTGTATGCTGTTAATGACTCTGCCTGTCCTACGTTTAACCTGTTCTCTGGATTGTGAATTATTGGACTATATGTGGTTGTTTCTTTTACTGATTCTACCAGCCTGCTGTATCCTGGTTTTTTGAGAACTCTGCCATTTTTTGTGCCGTTCTTAATAAAGACTCTAAGTTTGAACTCGGACTGTGTTCTGCATTTGGGTCCTCACCTGTCACCCGTGACAAGTCTATTGATTCCAGTTGTTTGGAAAGCAGCTTTAACAACTTGTCATTATTATTTAAGAGTTTTTCATTGTCCTTCTTTACATTTTGCAGTTGTTCAGCTAGTGCTCAAACCTTTGCCTCTTCTGCATTGATCTCTCAATGTAGTTTGTCAGTGTCACACTTGTGCAAATGTTGTTGAATTTGTTTTCCCAAAATTAGAGATAATCCATCTCTCTTAGTGTTTATCCTTAAGCGAAGTGTCTTTCCGTAAACCCTTTTAATATCCTGCAAGTTCCATGGTCCATTTTCTGAATGTTTAATGCCATATTTTTTACACATGTCTTTGTGGCTTTTCCTCAATCCCAGCTTTTGGATCAGGTATTCATACAGATTGTCCATCATCTCATAAATTACATTTGTAGGCTCTGTTTCATGCTTTTCTGTGGTTAGCCTCCATGCAGGGCCATCATCTTTGATTTGCATAGACTTGGCAGTACAGTACTTGAGTACTCTCAGAGGCAGAACAAAAGGTGGTAAAGTGTTCAGAAGATTTAAATCAGCAGTCTTTGTAGGCTACTTCGGTTACATAGACAAACGATTAGTTTGATAAAAAAGTTTAGTTTCCAATATTACATTTAACAAAACATTCAGATTCAGAAGGCTTCAAATTTTGTTCCTTAGACAATTTACTTTAGATCTTTCCATATATTTCAACAGAAGGCAAACAATCTTAGAGTTTCATTACTTTATGCTGTATTCTTCTAACCCTGTTAGAACATTTACTTCAAAAACTTAAATAGTGGCTACTGAATTAGCACGTACAGACAAAAAGAGAAAGGACTAAGCCTCTGCTTCTACAACCTCTTTATGAATGGACTAAATTTCTACAGACTCCACAGAACAGGACTAAGCCTAAATGTACATCTCTATTTCTACAGTCTCTGGACAAACTGACTAAATTGTTTTTCTTTTTTTTTAACAATTCTGCAGACTCCAGAGAACAGGACTAAGCCTAGAATTACATATGTATGGCTCCTACAGTCTAATGAGAAAGGATTAAACCTCTTTCTTAAATGATTCGTAGACTCAAGAGAACAGGACTAAGCTATAAATGTTATTTCTATAGCTCCTACAGTCTCAGGAGAACAAACTAAATCATTTAAAATGTTCCTACAGACTCAAGAGAAAAGCCTAAGCTAAAAATTCTTAAACAGTGCTACACTGGTATTATGGCTACACTAAATACATCAAATGATCTGCTTACTTATGAAAGAGTGTTCTTTAAGTGTTCTTTTAGAGAGCTGATAAGTTTCACTTACCAAATTAGAATCTTTGAGAAAGGATCCAGTTGATTCAAATAACTTGTGTCCAAAGATGCAGTCTGTTAATCTTCAACCTGAACACTGTAGAATCTCCAGGACTTTTCTGTTCACTCCTTGTTGCAGTTGGTGAGTTTTCTTCTTGTCAGTCCATCCTGGCTGGCTCGGCCAAATTGTTAGATTTTGCTGTATTTTGCTAAGCAGTGGTTTGGGTGGCTCGCCAATGTATTAGATTTCTCTAATATATAAAATAAGTAAGCTTCATCAGAGTTCTTGTGTGGAGAAGAATTTATTGAAGGTAGCAGTGTAGCGGGTCTTCAACAGCGATGTTAGCTGGCCGGTCTTCAAAATATCTTAACCCAAAGATCTGTCTGTGAGAAAGATCTTTATACAAGAATACAGAACTATATGGACCTCCTGTGGAGGGTCCTCAATACAAAAAACTGAATGTCCTTTGTGTGTGTCGTTTTCTCCCCCACACCTATCTCCTGTATGGGCCATCCTGATGAAACCCCCACAGACACAGCTGATTGTATCTGAGAGGCAGTCACAATGTAAATGTATTTGATTAATGATAAACATAATCTTTCAGTATGTACATGATGTGTATATAATAAAGTATTATTTTTATTAGGAAATTCTTTATTGAGCGTTTTATATTACAGAAATCTACAAAGTATTATAACTTTTTTCTTTAATAAATTATGACAAACATATTTCTGTTTACTTATATTTATTTTATTTCTGGTCTCACTTATGTTACAGCAGCTACAAACAGCAGTTTCTTTCTTTCTTTTCTTGAAATTAATTATAAATATATCCCAAAAACTTTAACATAGAGCTTGTTTTTTGTCAGAAACGCAACCCGGTTCAGTGAAGCATTGCTGGTGGTAGCATCCATATGAATATGAATAATGCCCCCTCTCTCACCACCCACTGACTTTGTATTTTCCTGAAGGTTCTGGTCTAGTCAACGTTTATTAAATGTATTTTATTCGCTTTACCATTGGAGTGACCCAGCAGGATGGAGCGTGTAGGTGCTGGGAGCATGTCAGCATCGATTCTCTCTCCTTTTTCTTCTTATAAAATGTACTTTATGATTCCCATAACCATTCACACACCGGCACATACACCACTACCCATAATCCTCAGAGAACCTAATATTTGTTTTGTTGTTGTTTTTTTTGTTTTTGTTTCCGTGCACCCTCACAGTAACGCCATGAGATAGTGTGGCTCACATAAACAATTTTTTTCTCTTTGAGTGGTAAAAAGCCTACGAGCTGTTTGCATAAATTACCTGAGCTGCAAAACATGAGTAATGCAGAAAAACGCTTTGGCATTTTACAACTTTGACTTTCCCACGCGTTCTTGCTTTGCTTGCGCACAGCTCCCCGAAGATTCGGGCAGCGTTGTTCATCAAACGCCGGCATTTAAAGAAACACAGAGTCGGCTCTAGAGGACTGGAGGAGCTTTAGTTAGAGGGAGTTTGACTGAAAGACTGAAATTGTTCTGTTCATACATCGTAATGCATATTCATGAACTACACGAATACATGAATACATAACCAGTCTGCTTTTTGATTGAAACATGGCTCCTGTTTAAAGAGGGGAAATTGCTGCTTGGTTATTTCAAATCGAATGATTCATTTGTGTGTAATCCTTAAAGGAACCGGCATGTCCTACACCAGGTGAGGTGATTTCCCAAAAATTCATTTCCAAATAAACAAATAAGCAAAAAAATTGAGGTCACCAATAACTTCAGCTCGAAAAGAAAATAAATTCATGGTATTAAAGTCTGCAAAACAGCAAACTATCACCATAATACTATGATGGTTCTAATATGAATTATTATGAAGCTACACTTTTTTTCCCCTGAAGATGATTTAAATCATATACAAACGTCTTTTCAGTTTTTGCCCTGATCAATCCTAGTGAAACTTTATATGAACCCAGCCATATTGTCTGATCTCTACATTTGGATGGTGTGAGATGGTCCAACTTTAATATTAAACTCCCCTTTTCATTACGGTTAAAAGACTTTCTTTATTACAGGTAAGAAAATCCGTAAGACTTAAACACACTGCATTATTTTCCCACCATAACATGATTTCAGCTAGTCATTTTTTTATTAATTACATTTTTTGGGAGCATTTTTATCCATTTAGAGATACCTTTAATGTTGTGCAGTGTCCACAAAAGAGGTTCCTCTACTCACTTAAGTTATACCAGCCAATAAGCAGATTTTCTATTAGAAAGTGTATGACGGTGCCAAGAGAAGAGCTGTGGTACTGTATGAGGAAGTCAGGAGTAGCAGAGAAGTATGTCAGAGTGGTGCAGGACATGTATGAGAGGAGCAGGACAGTGGTGAGGTGTGCTGTAGAATAGGTGAGACAGAGGAGTTCAAAGTGGAGGTGGGGATCGGCTGCATCAGGGATCGGCTCTGAGCCCCTTCCTGTCTGCTATGGTGATGAACCAGTTGTGAGAGGAGGTCAGACAGGAGTCTCTTTGGACAATGATGTTTGCAGATGACATTGTGATCTGTAGTGAGAGCAGGGAGCAGGTGGAGGAAAACCTGGAGAGGTGGAGGTTTGCACTGGAGAGAAGAGGAATGAAAGTCAGTCGTAGTAAGACTGAGTACATGTGTGTGAATGAAAGAGAGGGAAGTGGAACAGTAAGATTATAGGGTGTAGAGGTGAAGAAGGTACAGCAGTTTAAGTACTTGGGCTCAACAGTCCATAGTAATGGAGAGTGTGGGAAAGAAGTAAAGAAGCGAGTGCAGGCAAGTTGGAATGGGTGGAGAAAGGTGTTGGGATTTCTGTGTGATAGAAAAATATCAGCCAGAATCAAGGGGAAGGTGTACAAGACAGTGGTGAGACCAACCATGCTGTATGGTTTAGAGGCAGTGTCACTGAGGAAGAGACAGGAGTCAGAGCTGGAGGTAGCAGAGCTGAAGATATTGAGGTTCTCTTTGGGAGTGACAAGGTTGGACAGGATAAGGAACGAGTACATCAGAGGGACAGCTCATGTTGGACATTTGGGGGACAAAGTGAGGGAGGCCAGATTAAGATGGTTTGGACATGTTCAGAGGAGGGAGAGTGAGTATATTGGTAGGAGAATGTTGGACATGGAGCTGCCAGAGAGGAGGCAAAGAGGAAGGCCAAGGAGGAGGTATATGGATGTAATAAATGAGGATATGAAGCGAGTGGGTATGAGTGTTGAGGATGCAGAAGATAGGGATAGATGGAGAGAGATGATTCGCTGTGGCCGAAAGAAGAAGAAGCAGATTTTCTATTCTTTTCTTTTACTTGAAACTAATAATAAAGAATGAATCAAACAAATCAATAACGTCTCTTTTGAAATGATATGAGCTGTTCCTACAGAAATTATATCATCATCCAAATAAACCGGTGATCTCAGATAGTGCTTTTTCTCTCTGTGTATCCTGCATTAGTCTGGTGGATAATGAGAGAAATAAGTGTTATGTGAAAAATAAAATGCTCTTCACATCTTTTTCCTGACTGCCTCCTGAAATCCCTTACATCAGTCCAGTGTAAAGGAGGTGTAATTGCTTTTGCCTTCTCTCTCTAAGCCTATAATGCACTAGGCTTTGACACAACAACATTAACGTGACGAGAACAGCAAAAAAATTCATAAGCAGAAGGTGATTCGTAAGAGCTGAGACACTTTCCACTCACAACTCGCTTTATTACAAATAACTGCACTCTTTATTAGAGCTGTTCACTTTATAGACTCACTGAATAGCACTTCTTTCTTTTTTTTTCTTTCTTCCCTTCCTTTCTTCTCTCTTTCCTTGCATCTTTTTTTCCTTACTTCTGTCCGTCCATCCATCCTTCCTGCCTGCCTGCTTTCCTTCCTTCCTTGCATCTTTTTTTTCCCTTCCTTCCTTCCTTCCTTCCTTCCTTCCTTCCTTCCTTCCTTCCTTCCTTCCTTCCTTCCTTCCATCTTTTTCCTTCCTTCCTTCCTTCCTTCCTTCCTCCCTCCCTCCCTCCCTCCCTCCCTCCCTCCCTCCCTCTTCTTAGTTGCCCTTTACTTTGCTCTTCCTCCCTCCCTCCTTTCTCTTCTTTCCTCTACACTTCCACTATTTCCTTCTATCCCACTCTCTTCTCTCCTCTCCTCTATCCTCCCTACCTTCCCCTTTCCTCCTCTTTCAACCTCAAACCCAAATGTTCTCCTCTGCGTTCCCCTCCTCTCCCTATTTTCCCCTTCTCCTGTCTTTTAACCCCTTCCCTTCCTTTCCTGACTCCAATCCCAGTAAATAGCGAGTAAGGGAGCGTGTGGAGGTATGAGGTGCATCATGTGACACATTGTGTACGAGGCAGCATGAGATGATGCATGAGCTCTTACAACTCTCAAACACTAGCAAAACAGTACAGCAGCATCTACAAGCAAGATGAGAGATGAGGGTCTGTCCATCCCATACTGCCTGCACCATCACTTCTCCTCTGCTTTTCCACTTTGGGTGAGTCTTCACTCCATTCTCAGCACTTCAGCATGAGGCATGTTTAATGTCATGAGCAAATATGAATGATAAGTAAGATACTTTTGTTTGAACACATCCTTGGCATCTGCAGATCTCCACCACTCTGCAGATTTCCTTACTGCAGAATTTATTTTACTTTCAGATCTACATCAGGTTCAAATTGAAATCAATTCCAGTTCAGGATTTAGTTCATTCTCAGCTTAGAGATTCAGCAACTTAACTATGTGTGATTAATCCATGTTGATCCTTGCACTGTGTGAGTTTATATTGTTGCACACATGATTCTTTACATAGGATTCATTTGGTTTTACACATAATTCTTTAAACATGATTCATTTCTTATTCTATATGATTCTTTAAACATGATTCATTTTTCACATGTGATTCTTTACATATGATTTGATTTTACATTTCTTTTTCTATATGATTCTATACACATAATTCAAGTTTACATGTTATTCTTTACAAATGACTTCATTGATTTTTACATGAGATTCTTTACATATAATTCATTGCTTCTTCATGTGACTTCATACATTATTCATTTATTTTCACCTGTGAGGTTTTTTAATACATAATTAAATTATTTCCACATGATTGATTTATTTCATGTGTGGTCCTTTAACTGGGATTCCATGTGATTACTTACAGTTACTTTTATATTGGCTTCTTTACACATGATTCATTTCATTTTCAATATGATTCTTTACACAATTACTTTATTTTCACCTTTGATTCTTCAAACAATTCATTTATTTTTCTGTGTGATTCCTTACACATGATTTGTTTTGTTTTCCAACATGAATCTTTATACAATCTGTATGATTCGTTTATTTTTACAGGACCATTTTTCCCCATGTGGCCCATGTGGTTTTATGTGCGCATGCGATTTCTTACACAACTCGTTTATTTTCACATTTTTCAGGTTTCATGTGCTGGGCATGTGGGTTTGTTTTGAGATGTGACTTTTCTCACATGCATAATTATTTTTCACCATCTTCAATTGCGTGGTGTCAGATATTTCGAGTTTGGATGCAAATTCAAGAGATGACATGCTGAGATGCATTTTCACATGCTCTCCATCAATTTCAGAGGCAAGCTCCTCAATAAACTAGCTAACCCAGGCTGAACTTACGCACAAGCTTATTTAGAAAAACAAACAAAAACAAAAAAACACTTATATACACACACATACACACAAACACCAGCCTAGCAAGAATAGGTGTCAGGTTTCATAAAATCATGTCATTTTTCAATAATGAGTAGTTATATTTATCTATATTTATCTCTCACACACATGCGCAATTAATAGTGATGGATTTTCAGCTTCTTCTTCTAAGTGACTGTGTGGCTTATTTGTTTGTGTGTGTGTGTGTGTGTGTGTGTGTGTTGAGGAATACGTAATGGGACTAACCCTTTTCCCCGATACCATTTCATTACTAGACATAATATGAAAGTCTAAATGTCCTTGCACTCCTCTCGTTTTCAGCAACGGCTGCCTTTATTTCCCCACAGCAAGAGGTTTATATCCTATTTGCCAATTTTTACCTGATGGCACGGGCCGCTACAGGAGGAGCGAAACACATCAGAGCAAACCCAATTAAGCTGGAAACACAGCAGAAAGTCCGCATTTGAATCTGACACCACACAATAAAGCTTTCAATGCCACTGCTGTTCACGGCCAAGCAGGAGCTCTAGATCAAATCTCCAGAGAGCGCTTTTATTACGACTTTTATGAGTGTGTATGTGTGAGGATGTTCAGACTAACAGGAGAGGGTTTATTTCACTGTATCGGATGCAGAGAGCGAGCACATGTGGGATGAGTCCCAAAGGAGCTCTTTACTTTGGATAGCTAAATATTCAGAGGAAGATTTCTGTTTATGCAGGACAGAGACGGAGGAGTCTTATTTTACTGCTGCTGATACAGTGTGATTGCTGGAATAATGTGGCTTTATCAGACATTTCATTTGCAAATTCTGTTATCCTTTAAATTCTGACTAAATGAAAACACTGTGTCTGTAGCGGATGAGTTACAGATTAATGCCTTTGCTCAAAGGCCCTATAGTGAAAATCTAACAGAAATTCTAATATTAAAACTGAAACTATTATAAGTTTAGGGTATGCGTAGTGCTGATCTACAGTACTCATCCTGAAAGTCCTCCAATACTCACATCCTGGATCACATGATACTATTTAACGCATTGCTAGTAGCACACACTGACTCAGAAAAGAAGTCTACAGATGATGGTAGATGAGTGAAACTAGCAGCTCTTTCCCAGTATGTTGTTCTTGTGTCATTCACAATAAATGATTTCAATGGAATGAAAACTGTCCTTTACTTAACAGCTTACAAAACACACTCTTCCATCCAAGCTAACTAATGGAGCTAGCTACTGCACTTAACATCAGCTTGCTAAAGAATATTCAATGATTTCCTGTAACCTACGGTATTTGAGTTAACAGCTTGAACTTCATTTAACCGATCATTCGAACATTTAAGCAAACAAACAAAAAACAAACACGTCCAACATATTTAACAGACTATTCATCTTAGAGATTTATACTGACATTCAGCATGAAAATAAAAATCAAATTCATCTATTTAGCACTTAACCGACTGACACATATCAGTTTGAATCTAGTTGTGTACAAATATAAAGAGATGTCTTTGGACTGGGGGCAGAAACCGGACAACCCTGAGGAAACCCAGGAAGCACTGGGAGAAGATTCAAACTCCACCCACAGAGGACAGAGATGGGAATTGAACCCCTGGACGTGTGAGGGAAGCCACTGGAAAATATCCCAGATGGTTAATTGTCGAATGAATAAAATGACAAATGATGTGAGCCCCACCCACACAAATACCTCACTGCATATATTTACCTCAGCTCTGAACACAGCTCTATATTGTGACCATGAATCACCGAGACGCCTCTATGTATTTGTCCAGAGTCGGTCGCGATATGTTATACAGTCTTTGCTGGCAGGGGTTGAGAGAGTAAATAAGCTGGTAAATGTGCTGACAGCCTTGTTAAATTTTGCACAGGATGAGGCGAGTGAGACATATTTTGCGTTGTGGGATGGCACTGTGAAGGATTTGGCTGCTGATCTGATAAGGGCTTCGGTGTCTCTGGGAATTGTGTGATAGAGCGTGGAATTATGGCCAGATTGACTTAGCTGGGTCTCTTTCCGGGTTAGAACAGTGGCTGATTGCGTGAAGCAGGAGAAATGTGTACAGCCTTGGTGGCATTCCAAGGGGGGAAAGGTGACACTGTAGCAGCAAGTGCAAGCACCAGAACGCCTTTTTAGAGTTATGCAAATCAGCCATAAATATATTTCTGCACTAGACACTGGGAGACTACTACTTCCTGTTTTGATCCAGTGCCTATGTATCCTGGTTTAACTCTGAGAAACATTGGGGCTTGATGCCAAATTTTTAGATGGAAAAACAAAAGCTACTGCCATGGGAGCTTGTAATAATTGTTCTCTGCATGCAGCTTTGAACTCTATCACTACAGCCCAGATCTGTGAGAAGTCATTTCTCTAAAGGACATCTTTAATAACGTTCTCGCCGAAAGCCTTGCAAGTTTTGCTCTTAGAAGGACCCAGTGTGCCTGCTCAATTCAGCTAGGTTCACAAAGGTCAGATTTGAGCAAAGCAGCAGGACTCGTGAGGCTTTCTTTTTCATAAATCCTTTACTGGATGAGAGAGAAGCTTCTTTTGCTGACAAATGATTACTATGAGGGATTATGGGCCTTAATATTTCCAGCAGACAATGGACCATTCATTGATTTGTCAGAAGATTTGGTGTAAAAACTGTTATTGTATCTTCACAAAACAACTGATTGTCATGCTTAAGGATAAACAAAAATATTTGATACAAACTAAAGGCCATAAAAAGGCAAGAAAAGTACTACTTCCTGTGTTTAGCTTGCTTACTGTTTCGTTTTGAGAAATACTTGCTAGCTTCAAGTGCCTCATAATTCAGCACTGGTAATTTTTTTTTGTTGGTTTTCTGCCTAAAGCTCTTCAAGTTCATGTATGCCAGAAGTAACAAAAACAATCCGCTCTAAATGTTAAATAAGTAATTCTTTTGAACGAAAGACATGCACATAACTATGAGAATATTCTTTTCCTAGAATCTAAAAACAAATCCCCAAATCATTCATTATTTTTCCCCCTCATCCATAGCTTTCATCCTGGACTTGCTTTGAGTGCAAATACTGAAATAACTGTGGCACTACATAAGTAACTGTGTTGCATAATCCTGGCACACTTAGAATTTAATCAGCTGCATCCATCACACCACAACTCACACCTCAAGACTGGCCACACCTGCTTTAAAGCTTGGCCGAGACCAAATTTCAATGGTGTTAAAGCTATTGAGGACCAAATGAGTCAAATATAGGCCTTTTATGCCAGGACACAAAGAGGTGTAGTGCATCACACAGCTGTAATGTGGCAGGCAAAAGTATTAATATTGAGTGTGATGAAGTTATATCTTCAAGCAAAAACAGAAACTTTGGGGGGTTTCGGGAAGTGTGTAATAAAACCATTCACATTCCTGTGTACCTCCCCCTCATCAAGGAGGCAATAGTGGATCTTCTGGATCTCACCAAGAATGTACATTCTTTTACCCTTCAGGTTCTAATCTCAAGGAATACTGAAAAAATATGATGATATACTTACTGTATGATGTTATTGATGTTTAATGTTATTCTAAAGGTCATGATGTGATTGGTGAAAAGGTCTAATTTCCAAATCAGAGTATACTAAAGTTTACACATAGTCTGTACTCCTGTTGAAGATATGTCCTTATCTTATTCAACCCCCTCTCAGGTCATGAGACAACAATCCAAACTATGTCCTTTACAACCCATTTGGTGTGACCTCTGAGTCCCAAAACTAAAAGCCAGGTGTGTCTTTATGACCTGTCCAAAACCAGGTCTTCTGTGGTCTCATAGATTTTACGACCCTGTGTCTCTCTTGGGTATATAAGGTGCATTGGCAAAAGACTTAGAGAAGCATCTGCATTCAGAACTTCCCACACTATTATTGTGTGTCTCTATTGCCAGGTATAACTTTAACTCTGTAACTTGTGTTTTTCATACTATGCTGATCCTTTTTAACTGTTATTGTGTTTGGTATTTTATTTATTTTTGTGGAACCTGCCTGGCAAAATAAAATTGTTAATTTTGAATTTTTCTGAGCCTATGTTCAATCATTATTATACACCTCTGTAATCTTAGGTTGTGAAATTGGAATGGAGAAAGTCTAGGTTTAAGTTAGAATGGAGTAGCCTCGACTAAAAATTGAATGGAGAATGCCTTGGTTTAAAGTTAAATTAGAACAAATCAAAACTTAAACTCGTATGGAGAAACCCAGGTTTAAGTTTAAATAGAGTTATTTTCAATCATTTCATCTACTTAATAAATTAAGAATAGTCAACCCTCTAAATTGTGATCAGCATCAGATTATACTTATATTAATTAGAGTCAGATTATCATTATATACAAACTTCAAAGAACGAAGCCAAATTCTAATAAATGAAGCTAATTTTATCAAGAAGTGCAAAGGAAAGGTAGGACACAAGATCCCTTCACCTACGTCGCTGGATTCCATTGTTGGGCCTGTGGGTGATCCTTACACAGCAAAAAAGCTAAGGTTTGTAAACTGGGAGGAGATAAACGAAGGAAACTGCTGTGAAACCCAAATTTACCTGAAGTTTAGCATTTTGGTCTGAGATCATTACACATTCTTTGATATCACATATTCAAATCCAAGCTAATTACAAGTCTAGCAATTATCAGAAAAGTTCACAATTAATCAGAATCAAGGCACCTAAGACTGATGTATCTACAATCTGCGATAAGTGAGCATGTGGGTTATTTAATTGTTATTGTTAATTCATGTGCAACATGACCATTGACCTTCAAAAAGTCCTCTTTCGGTAATAAAGCACAGATGGTAATTTTGGAGCCTTCTCTAGTCTTGTTCTATTGCAACCCCTGGCCTGGTGAAACAAGCTAAATAACCTATGGGTACCAGGGTCCATGAATGGCTCTTGAGCTTGTCTGGGGTTGTGCATGGCCTTCCCTAATGCAAGTGGGTTTTGTCCAGTTTCTTGTCAACTCCAAAAATCATGCAAGGAAGTCTATTGAAACTCTAAACTACCTCTAGATCTGGGCAATAAAGAATGTGGAAGATGCCTTGTGATGCCTAGTATCCCATCCAGGTGCGTTCCCACCTTGTGTTCCAGGGAAAGTCTCTGGTTCCACAACCTTTAATTTGCTGACATTCAGGAAATTTTAATCAAAAATAGAAAGCCTAACTACAGTGACCAGACCAGCAAAGGGAATGATTCACTCTTCCCTGAGGCAGCATGGGACCTGTCAAGACATATAAACATGAAGCGAAGTGATGTGACAGAGTGACTTTGACATATGCATCCTTTGAAATCATTGACAGACCGTGTCTTCGTTTCACTTCAGGCAATTTGTGTGCTGAGAACCTTCACCATCAAAAGGAACTATGCTGAATTCCCGATTCTTGAAGATCTTCATCTAGATCAAGCGTGTTCAATCTTATCCGGAAAGCACCAATGTGGCTGCAGGCTTTCATTCCTCCTGAGCAGAAGCCATTTATTTAAAGCCTGGTGGAAGCAGGTGTGGCTCCTGCTTGATTAGAACAAAAACCTGCAAAGATCAGATTGGACGCCCCCATTCTAGTAACTGTGCAGCAGTTTGTGGATGATGCATTTGGCAGAACGAAGCTCTGAGCTTGGGAAGACTTAATTAGCTCTGCTCTGTCAGTGGCACTGCTCTTTGTTTAACCTTCTCAGCCATGAAGATTCCAGCCCTCACTTTCACAGTTGGCCTGAGAGGACGTCTTCATCTTTGAATTATAGGGAAACAGGGCGGTCATTAGTTTCACACATTCTGCGCGTTGGTGCCAAGACAGTGCTGCTCTCATGACAGACCGGAGCTGGAGCAGATTTTCTCCGATTTTTCTCAACCAGGCACATTAGCTTGCCATTTTATTTACAGTATTTAGTAAAATATGTCAATATGTTAGCAAATACACTAATGACAGACTGAAAATGTAGATAAATATAGACTATCCACTCTATAATTATCCTCTGTGAACAGTGAATAAAAGGGTTTTCAGTTTTCGGCAAAGTCATTTTTTAGGAGTGAAACCAAACCAGCTAGCAAAAGAATGATCAAACAGAGTAATAGGTGTGCTAACCAAATTTTTTTGTCATGTGTGCAGGTAAGCTTTAAAAGAAAGTGCTGGAAAAATGTTTAATAGAGCTAGGAATATGTTCATAAATCAGTAAATATTTATCACTGACCCAGTCTCTAGAGCGAGACAGCAACCAGGTATAATTATTGCGTTTATAGGCCTAAACCCTCCAGGCGAAGGCATAATTTGTCATACAAAACATGAAAAATACATTGCTGATTCAAGTCTAGTGGGCTTAAGTGTTAAATAATTACACACTACTGCCTCGGGTTCCTTTAGCAGAGTGCTTCAAAGCGGCCAGCTCCTGTTTTGACAGAAAGAATGCCTCATATTTTCCCTGGCTATTTTCTTGGCTTAATGCGTACCATTTTTTGCTGTCACCTGATATGAACGCTGGTTCATAAATCTTGTATCGCTGTTGCTCTTCGCGTCATTTTCCAAGCTTCTCAGTCCCAACACTTCCACTGAGGTGCTCGGTGTGTTACCTGACAAATGGAGGTGAAAAAATGATGTATTCGCAGCAATAAAGATGTCAAGGCCTGAGGCGCATAATGAAATGATAGTCTCTAGTACAAAGCCCCACGTACACCATCTCTGAGGTATTTTTCTTTCCTTTTGAGTAGTAGCAGCTCATCAGCAATGTCAGTGATCAGAACATCTACAGACCAGACAATGTACATCTACACCTAGCTTTAGGTTGGATTCTTGTTGAAAAACAGACTTTTAACAGTTAACACTCAAGCGCTTCTTTAACATTAAACTCTTTGTTCTGTGAGGTTCACTTAGAGTTTAAGTAGACTTCTTAGCATGTAAGTGTCAAACCATCTTTCCAATATTTAATCAACACGGAACTCTGAGTTAGAGTTTTTGAGCCTAAAAGCTTAATCTGAACCCTGCACATTATCATGTTTTCAATAAGTGTGCCATTTTTTTCTGCACTTCATATTGGACTATTTTCTAAAAATCATGCTAATATTCATATTGACCCACTATGTTTTTTTTTTGACTCAAGGAGTCAAATAATTAATTGGGATATTAGATAGCTGTGAAAACTTTCATATCTCTATTATAATTGAAGGTAAGCTCTATTTATTTTCAAATTTGGTAAAAAATGGCTAATTCCATTCCATTCAGTGTCAAGCAAAACCTGAACAATGAATCTAAAAAGAAAATTCAAAATGAAAACCTGGGAAGATATAAAACCTCTGCAAATGTTGGAATGAAAACCTTCTGGTTCTTGACTTGAAAAGTTCCACTTCAATTCCAACTTGTGCTCCCTAAACAATAAGACAAAAGTGTGTTTTTTGCTGTGCCATATCATCATCCAAATATGACCAGGTGTTAATGTTTTCATCGTGCCTTCAATCAATAGATTTAAAGAAGGATTTCTGTCAAACCTCATGTGGGAAAAGTGGGGAAAATAGTTGTCTCAGATAACAATCGAGGCTCCAAACATCACTTTATGTGTTAATATGGTTAGGACTATGAAGTCACTTCCTCTGTAGAAACTGGTGCTCAGTGATCAACTGAAAGAAAGATAAAACCCTCAGGAGGTTTAACAGGTAACAGGTGCAGTCATTAGGAGAGATGGAATTCCTGGAGTAGATTCCTGGATCCACTCAGGATTCAACTCCATGTAGATCCAGATTTTAGAGAATGTTTTAGTGGTCCATGTCTCCCACTGAGTCGAATTCTGCTTCATTCAGGGTTCAGTTCTTTTTAAAGCCTTGGATATAATCGAAAGCTATTTTAACGTGTCCCTTGATGAAGGCTGCAGATGTCGCAGATGACTTTCATTTAGCCAGCACGCCTCCACTCCTGTTAAACCATGTGCTAATTGCTAATAAATAGAACACTTGGCTTGAACAATTAGCAGTAATTTCACTGGGTACAGTACAATTAATGTGCTAGATGCAGATTCAGTCTCATGGTGGTTCTTTGGCAAATCTTTTACTTGAAGAACACAGGTTAAGGTTAAGACTCATTTTTAATCATAATCTGTGATATGGACAGTATGGAAGGAAAAAACAGCATTTCAGGGGAAGCTGTTATGGGAAAAAAAATCACCAGAAATGGCAATTCTTTCTTAAGGTATCTCAAAGCTTGTGGAAAGTCCATTTAAAATTTATAGATCACACCTAGAAGCAAATTTATTAGTATTTCTTATTAGTATCACAGTGGATCTGGAGATTATCCCAGGAATGCTCAGTGTAAATTGGAAATGCTGTTTTCTGAGGTATAGAAGAACATGGGAGAACTTGTTTGCATGCTTTCCCATCTGATTGACACGACTCAACCATCTGCTAACAGACACAACTTTCTGCTACGTTGCTCTGTCTCAGTCGCCTTTCATTTGCTGATGCTGACACATTCTCTATGCTAACTTAAACTTCGATATACATGACAGCACGACAGATTTAGGCGGAAGCAAAAACCCCAAAACAAACAACCGAGACGTTATATGAAGCACATTAACATCGCTGAACAGATCAGACAGAGAGGAAGCAATGTATATTTCCGTATCAGTTCACCAGCCTGTTCATCGCTCTGCTGCTTGCTGCACATCTGAATGATTATCTGCCATTGTTTTTGTCTCTGACTGATATCATTCTCCATAAACAGATAAAGATGCTGATAATAGATGCTCAGATTACATCCCTTACATGCGATCTTAATTGTGGAGCTTCTTTTGTTCTAGTGAAAATGTCACCTCGCCAATTAGCATTGAACGGCTGCTGATTATCTCCAGCTAATGAAAACCGGCTCGCTCTAATTGATTTCAACTCGTGTCAGTCGAACGCTTTCATTTAAGTGTGTGGAAATGGATTGCTATTTATTTATTTATGGAAGAAAGGAGTCTTCAGCAGCAGTGTTTTGTAAATGTTCCCAAGTTTTATGATATGGGAAAGTCTTCAAGTTTGTTTTGTATGGGTTTATTTCTTCCTAGATACATGGCAACATTTTATAGAAACTATGGTGCTTCTATAACACAATGGATACATTTTAAAAGACTGTATTCTGTAGCATTTATCCTACACAGGGTCACAGGCAACCAGGGGTCTGCCTCAGGGGGCTTGGGGGATGTCCTAGATGGAGTACCATCCTATCACAACACTATAACAATTTAAAAATGCCAATCAAACTACAACACATGTCTTTGGGCTGAAGGAGGAAATCCCCAATGGCAGGAATCAAACCTGGAATCCCAGGCATGGGGATGACGCATCATTGCCCTGCCCCTCCTTTCACCACCAGCCTTTAGTAACTAAGTATGATAGCAATATTAGAAGGAAAAAAACCCATCTTCAGCTGATTATTTTCCTACAACAGCATGTCAGGATGTTTTAGAGCAACACTACTGCCCCATTTATCCATTCTCTTCTATTATTTTTGACCCAACAGACTTTATTGGGAGACTCAGTGAGCCACCACTAGACCCTTAGGCACTGTTCAATTTTTTTACCCTTAAACGCTGACAAGCTCTGAGTGCCTCAGTCATCATTTGACACGCTATGAAACAATACTCTAACCTTGAAAGAACCAGTTCAAAAAAAAAAAAAAAAAAAACCTCACAAAACCCTGATCTTTTTTTCAGTACTTAGTCTCAGTGGGCATTCAATTAACTCCAGCCAAAGCTGAGAGTGTGAATAAAGCTCACCTTTATGACACAAAGTGGCCTTTCTGCAACAATGAATATTTCCTGTCAAGAAAATTGCCAAGGTACAGACTTCCCATTTTACCTTCTACATTTTAATAATGAAGTGCATTTCAATGGAGCAAGATGTCATTTATACAACACATTCTGAAAGTCCTTCGAATTTGAGTCTCAGCATAAAAAATAACATAGAATTTACTTCATGAACGGATTGCATAGCATCACGAAAAGCTTCTTAGATCTCGACATGATTGAGTTTTGCATGTTTTAATCAATGCTTGTGTGAAAATAATAAGCAAGCATGTGCTGAATACTAAATTGCTTGATGATTCATGTTTGGCCTTAAGATTCTTTTAAAAGACTCAAAATTCTTCCCCTGTTGCATTTTATAGCAATTATATTTGATCAGCCTATATACTGTATCTCATACAAGGAAAAATAAATGTGATCTTTCTATCCAAAATGTGGATTTAGTCGATGTTATCTGAGCAGACAGCCTTGTTTTTGTTGTTGCTTTAGACTGTATGTAAACAGAAAGTCAGACATTTTTTTTATATCTGGTGTGCATATAATACCAGCAATCATTATGACTGGTAGAAATGTATAACTCTTAGATCGGACATTCTGGCTTTGATCTCATAGACTATCCTTCTAATCAACTGCTTTAGGAGTTTTCAAGAAAGCATCAAAGGAAAAAAAATCTTTATAATTTGTGATTAATATCAGGAGTAACCAGGGGTGCCAAAAGTTTTCTTACGTCTTCTCAGACTTATCGTACAAGCAACAGCAGAACATCTGAACAAGCTTTCTATGGGACAACCTTCTGTCCGATCTCCAAGATTATCTGATGGACAAAGTTCTCACAGATTGTGCCATGGCCAGGATTTCAAACTGTGAACTACAACATGTCTTTGGTCAGGTAGAGGAACCCCCTGAAGCGACATGCAAACTCTGCCCACACAGGACAGAGCTGGGATTTGAACCCCCAACCCCCACACAATGGCGTGAAACAAACATAGAAACATCTCTAATGAAATAGAATATAGAAGCAAAAGCTATGATAAATAAACCCACAATTCTGCAGAATTTATGCTATTATCCACTAGCTATCATGTCCACCAAAAGATTTTGGTCCTGTTAGGATTTTCCTTATAGCAACACCATAACGTGACATCACAAACATCACAGAAAAAGTATTTGCACATCTTTTATGTAGTACTTAATTACCATCACTGCTTGTTTCCCACAGTAAAAACATCTGTGTAAGTAATTGCTTGGCTGATTTCTTTCTCCACCTCCCCCAAGAGGTGCCCTGCTCGTTAGATGCAGGAAAGGCTTAATTGCAGAAACGTGTACACTTTTCACACAATATAAAATTGAAAGAAGTATGAAAGAAACAATGGCACGAACAGAACCTACAGCTCATCAGCTCACAGACAGACAGCCACCAGATTCCAGACAGATTTAGTATATGTTGAAAATGGAGGGTTTTTTTTCTTTTCTTTTTTCTTCAACGTATCTGCAAACATTTTAAAAAAAACCTCCTGAATATTTCAAACATTTGGTCTTAACTTTAAGGCTAGAAGCAGCTTTAAAACATTTGTATCTTCACTGTACACCATGAAACTGCTGACAATCAACCATATCCTCAGCCTCTTACAGTAAAACTAACAACTGTATTTGGACTAATAATAAGAATAATAAGGATTTTATTTATTTTATTTTTTTTATTCTAATTAGCTGTAAGATTTCATCAATCTCCTTAGAAACTAGTGACATTGTCATTGGCTAAAACATAAGGGCAGGGTTACTTTACTTCCTGAAACTGAACCTGAACCTGAAGTGTGGACTTCAGCATGAGTTGCATTCACATTCACTATTTACACTACAACTCCTCCTTTATGTAGCATCAGCTTCTTTTTATTTTTATTTTTCTCGGTTTCCTGAGAAAAGCATCCCTAATCAATTCATTCCATGTCTCCTCCCAGACGCTGCTTTGCTTGTATCGCTTGTGCATTGGATCGGAATGTTCTGTGGAATTTCATGGATCAGTAAGGTGAAGAAAAGTCTGGAAGGAGTAAAAGTTGTGCTCAGGAGGACTTGTCAGGTTTGATTTATTAAGTGGAGCTCTTTCTCCCTGCACAAGTGCTGCTAACCTGTCACTCCCAACAAAATGGATGAATCTCAACACTGGCATGGAGAAACAAGATGCCCGTCTTCATGTAATACTTCGGATTTAATTCTCCATGTTACAGATTCGCCTCCAGCTACAGATCTGTCCAAGGCTTTCGCATGGAGAGCTGAGAGTGTCAGATTGTTTTCCTGGATTTTTAGAATTATGCAAAACTGGGAATTAGATATTAGAAGATCCCTCAAAGCCCTGTAATATTTAACTGTCCACTTTTCTGGCCAAGGAGAGATCCTCCTAATCAATATTTAATGTATATTTATAGTGTCATGCCCTGCATGTATTATTTTGCTCTCGGCTCATCGATCTGGCAGCAGTGAAGCTCGACTCTTGGCCACTAATCCGTGTTTTTTGCCTCGTCGACTGCACAATAAAGAGAATCCCAGTCATCGATATTGATTTGCATGTTCCTCACACCTCCGCCATGAGAGGTAGAGCCTGAGGCTTGAATGAGAAGCATTTTTTTGTTAAAAGAGCAGCAAAGCATCACGCAGGGTTGAGTTCAGAGTCATCTCTAAAGAGAATATGGACTGTACCTTAAGGACTTGATGCTTTGACCTTCATAGTTTCTGCAGTTGAGGCATCAGTTCTATCCTGGATTTTAAACTGGTTTTAATATTGTTAAAGTAGAAATGCCATTTTGCTCTCATGCCTCCAGTTAGGGGTGAATCTGAAGAGCTCATCATCTGAAGAACCAAATATGAGCTTTAGGAGGTAGATCAGGTTTCTTGGTGATTTTGAGAGGCTGAGTTTGAGCAGCAGGTAGAACTTTGTGTTGTTTTTTTTAATTAACTGCACTTAGCTATCTGAACTTGTGCTAATTCATTACAAACACAATTTTCAGCTAGAAGTCTGACAGTGTCTGTGATGTGAATATTTCATATCTGCACTTTTCCTGAATTCACTGTCCAGCCCCCAGAAGACGTAGCTCACTCGACCGTCGTGTGAAAGCAATTTAACCTTTATTGATTGGTGTTATTTCACCTGCAGTCCAATATTGTGTGTTATTTAGCTCCCTGTTTTTCCACTTCATATCAGATCTGTCATTCACTGCGCCTGCTGTGCTGCTTTTTCTTTCTTTTTTTGCAACTTGTCATCAAGTCAAAATTGGGCTTCTTGTTTACACTTCAGGTGTAATGTTTCAGGATTAATTCTATCTATCTATCTATCTATCTATCTATCTATCTATCTATCTATCTATCTATCTATCTATCTATCTATCTATCTATCTATTCCATTTATTTATCTATTCATTTATCATTCTATTTATTGATTTTTTGTACAGTATCTATGTATTTATTTTTAAATTTGTTTTTTCTCTCTCTCTCTCTCTCTGTCCAGCAGTTCACAGTGTGAGGAAACACTAAAGCTGTTGATCCTCCATCTCCAACCAGATCTCTGTAGACGTCCTGCGTTAATCTTAATTTGCAGTGGATTATTTTTCTGTTTGTATTCTAAAATGTAAAGTTCACTCCTCCTGTTTGATCTCCAAATCCCAGATCAGTTTCTTTCATTATGGTGAAGGTCAAGCATCATCATAAGGGCCTTTACTTTATCTGGACGCACTTTTCCAGAGTTTCTGACACTAAACGTCTCCACACTGGAAATAAACTCTTTTTTGCTTTATCTGTAACTCGGCAGATGAGAGAAAGTGTGTGTAATTATTTTGGTGTTATTACGCTCTCTCTCTCTCTCTCTCTCTCTCTCTCTCTCTCTCTTTCTCACTCTCACTCTGGATGGGTTTTGTCCAGATTTTCAAAAGATGAAGCTAGTAGAGAAGAGAAGGCATTTGGGCAATCTTCCACTTCAGTGTTGATCGTTTTACATGTGAAAAGACGTCTCTAAAGCCTGGATTGTGTTTCTGCTTTGGTTAACTGGGTGCAGGCTGCTACATTCACTCTGACATATAAATATAGCTAAAATCTCTCGAGAAGTATTGGGTATCTTTCAACTGTACAATAAAGCTCAGTTTTCATTTCCCAGCCACTTTCTTTACTGCTCTACTGTTGTCACTCCTACAGTTCTTTCTTCTTGTTGTTTTTTTCTGCCCTTCATGTCCTCGTCTTCTCTCTTAGTGAAATCAGGAATGCCATCTCTGCACTCGTTCTCTCTGCAGCTCATCCGTCTCTGTTCTCAGCGCTTGGCCAAGATCCAGTGCGGCCCGGTGGTTCGTGGCAGCTTGACGCTTGAATCGTCTTCTCTTATCTCAGGCCCAGCAGCTCTGCTTGAGGAGGGGAAACTTGGTGAACTTTTCCAGAAACCTGTCAAACTGACTGCCTACAACATTTCAGTAGGAGGTTACTGAGACATTCAATTATGCAACAGATATTATCGAGATGTGATTATCCTATATCCAAAGAGGGAAGTTAAAATTCCTCTTCTTCCAAACTGTGGAGTCTTCAATTGTGTCAGATGTCTGATGACCCGAGATGACCTTCAAATCGTGAAATTTAGACACTATATACTTGTAAAAACTATGACTGTTTGCTGAAGATTTTCCAGTTTCCAGTATTTCCAGTATAAGTCTCCAGTATTAGTGAAAAGTCTTTTTAGTAACTGGAACAAACTCATTTTCTCCATGCTCCACAGCCTTATATGGATGTAAGAGGACGTGTACAGAAGTACATACTTTTTATTTTAATAACAAATAAAGGATACAGGAAGCAAAAAACACAAGTTCTGGTTTTTAAGGGATAAGAGGAGAAAGCACATAATTGATGCATATAATAGTGTGTTAAACCCACCCAGTAAAGCAGGAAACAGGTGATGTGAAAATATAATAAATAATAAAATGTGTCCTCTATGGAAAATCTCTTGGATCTGGAAATCTCAGCTTCGTTTTATTGTTTCTCTTACTGTTTGGACATTTCTTTACTCAATTTGTCTCAATTTACTGACTCTATACTGAATCTCTTTAGTGAATCTGTTTAGTGACTCTATTTACTGAATTTCTTTACTGAATCTCTTCACTGACTCTCTCTACTGACTCTTTACTAAGTCTCTTTACTGAATCTCTTTACTGACTATTTACTGATGCTCTTTACTGGCTAGACAGCTCATTACTGTTTGAAAATCTGGTGTTGATTTAAAACTAAAAATCTTTTCTTTTCTAAAAAAGACAAACTACTAGAAATGCTCTTGCTGCAAATTGGCCTTGTGTCTCATTGATCACACAATGTGTTTTTCATCGCTGTGTGTGTGTGTTCCTTTAAATCCCTTTTCATTTTCTTTCCCTTTTTCTTTTCTTCCTTTTTCCCCCCACACAAGCTCGCTTTTGTTCTTGTTGAACACAAATAAATTCCACAAGCACTTTGCAGTCTGCCAGTTCTATTTGTGTTTTAATAATGCTATGTAGAGAGGCAGTGGGGAAAATCCTTCTTTAACACTAAATCAGGTTAAAGAATCAAGAATGTCTGCCAAGTCTCTTTTTAAGCTCATAAATTTGTGTGATTTGGCCTCCTCATCAGCATACTGTGCTCCGTTCCTTTGAAACAAAAGAGACCTATATTTTCTATCTCAGGAAAAAACACTACACACTCCACATCCAAACATAAGCGTCACGTTTGACTTGTTCCCAGACAGAATCACACACATTGATTTATTGACTTGATCCAGCAAATGCAGATCCATCTTATTAATTAGCCTTTAATTACACGCAAATGTTGAATGGCGGCGCTAGCAGGTGTGTGTGGCTTTCTGGCTTAATGAAGGAAGGCGTGCAAGCATTGTTGCGCATTTGTGATTTCCATGCTGATTTATCCCTGCTTTCATTTTCCGTTCGAGAGAGCACGGTCGAATTTAGCAAGCAGTTTGCATCACTCCTATAATGAATGGCGCTCTGATTTCTGTCACATGACCCTTCCTGAAAACCAAGATCCACTGAGCTGTGTGTATCTGTGTTAACGCTGTTATCAAAGTTAACAGCTAACAATTTCACAGCTTGGGTTAGCTTTCTTAAAATGATCATTTCACACATGAGTTTTCCTTTCCAAAGGTCTGTTGATGCTGTGAGATTATCCCCAGGAGTAAGAAAAGCAAACTTTAATTTCAGAGTGTCATTCAAGGATGGACTGTAGTATCGACAAAAAGTATTGCCAGAAAGGCAGTCTGAAGTTGTGTTTCATCAGTGTAGCAGAGGTAGATACAGGAGATCTAATCTTTCAAGCCAATTTGGTAATTTAGGAGAACAAAATTGGACCAAGAACTGACCCCTGAGGAAGTCCAGCTCAAGACAAGTACAAAAACTGATCCATGAGGGACTCCAACACATGAGTGGACCAAGAAGTGACCTTTGATGAACTCCAACAAATGACTAGACCAAGAAATGACTTTTGATTAACTCCAGCACATGAATGGACCAAGAACAGACCCTTGATGAACTACAACACAAGAGTGGACCAAGATCAGACCCTTGATGGATTAATTAACTCTGACTGACTTCTGAGGGACTCAATCAAAAGATTGAACCAAGATCCAACCCTTGAAGACATCAGAGCTGATCATTCAACCCAATTTATTATAAAAGGAGTACCAAAGTGTACCAAGAACTGACCCTTGAGGGACTCCATTACAAGACTGGACCAAGACATGATCCATGAGGAACTCCATTACAAAAACACACTCTCTAGAGGCTCTCCAGCCAAGATTATTAACATAGATGTGTACCCAGATACACTGCATCAAATATGCACACTAAAGTCAGATTCAATCTACTACAAATGAATATCAGCATGTAAATCCAACAGGATGGAAAGTAATTAAAGTTTAGCTCTCTTGCCATGTTTTTCAAGTTTTCTTAGAACTAGATTGTTTTGAAATTATACAAATAATTATGGTGAAGTTAGAATTGAATCCTAAATATTAAGGATTCATTGGTCTGTAATGAATGGACGGATGTTCAAGGATAGAAAGATCTTTTACAAATCAAGGGCAGCTCTGAGAATTTGAACGTGTCATGTCAGCTAGAAGGCATATGGCACTGCCACCCCGACAGACAGGTTAGTGCCATTTGTGCTCTACTCTCTGTGTCCTTATTAAAATTGAAATGAGTGGGAGAGATCGATGTCACTCAGGCAGCTGCAGCTACATGAGCATTAATGTAAAAATAGTGGGGGGTAGGGGGTATTTGGGATAGACCTGGGCACCCATCCGTCCTTCTAGACTGAATTTTAGGACCTCATTTCTTGTCTTCACTTTTTTTGACAGGAAAATCTCCTGTGACATATGCTGCTGCGCTTCTAACCATGGATTTGGACCGGCAAACCTGCAAGCTGAATTTGGATCTGCAAGCCTTGTATTCCTGTGTGAGCATGTCTAATGACTCTGTGTGCAAATTGATTGTGTCTAGGCAGCTGAGCCATGCCAAGCCTGCTTTAGGCTCACTGGTGGCAGACTCTGGAGAGGCAGCAGATGCAAATTGCTGAGCTTCTAAACTCATGCCTTCCAACAGTAGTAGGAGAGAGAATCAGCAAGGGCCAAGACATTAGTGGTAGAGCTTACCAAGAAGAGTACCTTTCTTTTGATGTTCCTTTCAAGGACCCAAAAAATCTATCCTGTAATTAAGGTGAATTGGTTGTGCAGCTGGTATTGCATTTGACAGAAGAAGAAAAAATCCTCCATTTGGCATTTCTATAATTGAAAAAGTTTTTTTGACATTTATGCATTATATCACAGAGAGAGTTCTTTCTTTGGATATTCCAGCTTGTTGGGAAGCTGGGGTCAGACACAGGGTCAACTTGAAACAGCACCCTGGAGCAGATCGGGTTAAGGGTCTTGCTCAAGACCCCAACAGTTGGCTGTGCTGGTGCTTGAACTGTTGATCCTCTTATCAGATTTTCTGATCAGACCCCTGCCATATTTTGACCTCTCAATTTTTAGAGGGTAAATGCTTGTGCTTTAGTGGGATGGTATAATGGTACTCAGCAGGTATCACTACTTCCTCACGGCTGTA
The DNA here is from genome assembly GCF_019097595.1 of Hemibagrus wyckioides. Classification (NCBI taxonomy): domain Eukaryota; kingdom Metazoa; phylum Chordata; class Actinopteri; order Siluriformes; family Bagridae; genus Hemibagrus; species Hemibagrus wyckioides. The sequence goes on from NC_080725.1 coordinate 13,489,235, forward strand.
GGGTCCCTGGTTCGATCCTTAACTTGGGTTCCTGTCTTTCACCCTGTTCCTTCAGGATATCCAAATGTATACAAGTTGGTGGAATGCATCTTACATGCAACACATCCTACACACATGACCAAACCATTGCACCTTTTCAAATAAGTGGATTTCCTCCTTAAACATGGGTTGAATGTCTTTTTTGAAGACAATCATCAAGGGATATTTGGAAGACCTCATGCTTGACTTGCTTGATTGTTGGACACTCAACCACATGAAAGCTGAGAATGTTGCTAAGCATGGAAAAGTATTGTCCTGTGTGAGAGGCCAACTAGGAACCGAAAGACAAAGGGTATAATTACTTGCAAGGTGCCAAAGGGTTTAGGAGTCTTTGGGTCTACCATGATGCTGTCAAAGACAAAGTGCTTTCTGAAATTAAATAAAGTCTTCATGGCACTTCATGGTGATTGTGGTATTCCCTTCTATTATACGGTCTTGATTATGTCATTAGATATTTTGACAGGTTATTCAACATATAAATATGTGGTAATATCTAGAAAATGTAAAGCTTTGGCACAGGGTAATTTTTTTTTTTAAATCTTTTTCAGCTAGTCCATAGTGAAGATCCCCATCAAGCTAGCAAATAAGGCAGAGAGGATCATAATTATGTTTCAGTATAAACTGAAACTCTGTCAGTAGAAATGCCACAAAGGAGTCCCTTGTGAGGCAGTGTCTTTGAATCAGTGCATGGTATAAAGTAATAAGCTGTCATTTCTGTAACTTAGAGCAGTCCTTTAGGTAGGAAATGGTAATTAAAATTTCATTACTAATGTGTAACTGGGGAATAAATGAAGTGGTGCTGTGAGCAGGGCAATGCTGGCCAAAAATAGGAAACTGTTTCTTAGCAAAAGAAAGCAGGCCTGTGATTATAAAATACATCTACATTTTCAATGCCGGATATATATTTTTTTCTGGATAAAACACTTTTGAAGGATGGTGGTCTTGAAACTGTTTTAACACGATTTCGAATGTCAGTCCATATTTTCTATCCCTGATTTTTTTTCAGAGGCTTGTGTTTAAATGTGGTGGTGGACAGTCTCTACAACATCCGACTCTAGAAAAGTCTCAATCTCAGAGGCATGAACTGAACCCAGGTGATTTTAATAACCGAAACAGGAAGCCCAGAAAATCAGTAGGTACGTAACCCAACTGCTGATGCATACTGAAACAGCATGTGGACTCCAAGTCTGAACAAAGCCCGACTAAATTACAGAACCAACTAAAGGCATTTAAGTGAATTCAGATAGTGTTCAATAGCACATGACAGGTGCTGAGGAGGTCACAGAAGTGGGCAGATTAATGGACAAGTTCACTAAGATGTGATCATATATATATATATATTTTTTTTAAAAGAAGAAAAGTTTGATTTGATTTTAATTTTCGCCTGTATGAGTGGTCCATTAAAAAAAAAAAAAACTTTGTTGCTCACTTGCTGCTTTCTCAGCAAGTAATTACTAGGCCTTTTGAAGCTTTTATAATAACACACTGAGAAGTTGCTGAATGCTTATTACTTTTTAAATGAAGCCATATGCTAAAGCAAAGCAGGAGTGTGTATTGGCTTTTTCCCCTTTTTCCTCATGCTGACAGCAATCTGTTAATTAAGCAACCTAATGGCTGTAATTGCAGACTTTCACAGTCCCAGCTGCTGAGGTAATGCTAGTTTTGCCACTGTTGCCAGGACTCAACTGTCTCTGAGGTGAAAGTTCTCAAAACCATGGGTCCAAGCTCATGAGGCAGCAGCTGGTCTGAGCCATTTTGCCCCCATAGCACCCTGCACTTTCACCTTACCTGGCACTCAGTATCTGGGTAAGAAACACAAAGCCTGAGCAGGTGCAGCCTAACAAAGAACAAAAACTATAAGAATACTGACATGTTTTAAGCATTTTCTCTTCACAATAGAGCTGCAGAGAGTAATCCCCTTGGCAGTGCCAGGATCCTAATTACCATTTGGGCACCACTGCCTTAAAAAAGGGCACTGTAATTGTGATAATTAGAATTAACCTTAAAATCCCATGAGTCAAAGGATTTCCTGCACTGCTGGAGCTGCACTCTTGCACACTTTTGTCTTTTAGCTAATCTGGAGCATGCGCTTGTCTAAATTTAAGAAAAAAAAAAAAAAAAAAGGAATAAAAAATGATTTACTAACAGTTTGGGTTTACTTGGGTTTGTGTCAAATGGGGAAAATAGAATGCCTTGTGCATGCTGTATGTTTTTGCATGAATGAATATGCAATTATGCATGAAAATAAAAAATTAAAAAAAACATTTTTTTTTCTGTAAATGCTGCAGAAGGTTTTTTGGGATCAGTGACTGTGTGAACAAAATACTACTCAAAAGGTTTGTTAAACCTGAAATATATATATACATATATATTTCAGACTAAGAATCAGAAAGGACCAGGATATGGGGGTCATTCTGCATTATGCAAATGTAGAATAATAGAATTAACACTCATTAGTCGTCTAGCCACATGCATTGTGCCCTTCATCACCACCCTGTACTGGCAGCCTGCTCAAATAAGCTGCAGTAAATAATTTCCGAGGTCTTGTGGTAATGAGATGGTGCCAGGAGCAAGTGTGTCGGATCGTAATGGGCTTTGTGCCGAGGGAAGGAGCCGGACCTGACAGGTGAGCGGAGAACATATGAAGCTGTCAGATGCCATGAACCTGGCTCCATGTTTCCTCCAGCCTCCCGGGACAAAGCAGGCTGGAAAGACAGATCGTTCTAGGTTCAAAAGCTTTGGTGTTATCTCATCAATGTGTGAGATTCTTCCCGATGCTGACGAGGGAGTCCAGTGAAGGAAAGAATGAGCAAGAGATATCTCAGGGGGTTGAGGGTCGCTCTCGGGATGGCGAGAGCAAAGTGCAGAGATTTTGAGGTGTCACGTTAGTGGATCAGGTGGGAAATGGGATGTCAAGATTACTCAACATGGTGGCTTAGTGTTTAGCACATTTGCCTCTCACTTCAAGGGTTGGGAGTTGAGAGGAGAGAAGATCGAGCAGAGATTGTCAAGGTAGACCTAAAAAAGATGTACGGTGACTGGAAAGGGGATGAATACTTATGCAAAGAACTGTAGGGTTTTTTTTTTTTTTGTTTTTTTTGCAGGGTACATGTGTGGGTTGCGAGGAACCAAAGAAAGTTCTTTTAAGAGCGCATTGCTAAAGAGTCATCTGTATTCAGAGCCTGTATGAAAAGATACTTAAAAGCAAATAACAACAAAACTATAAAACTCTCTAATAAAAAAACTGTGTGAGCATGCATTCCGTTAAAATCTTTACATTTTTTTTGGTCCCTGATATAGATCAATGGGTTTTACTTTCAGATGATGAAAGAACAGCTGAAAGCTTTCATGTCTGTAATACAGTTCTTGTAGTTGAAGGACACGTTGCTGCTAAAAGTCCACATTTGGCCATTAGGATTTTTGTTCTGCTGTTCTCTTGAGAATTTTAATCTGAGTGAAAAGGAAACTGAGGCCAAAAATGATTTAGAAAGCTAATATAATCCTAAAAGCGCAACCTTCTCTAAATGCACAATATATACGGAATTAAACATACAGTAGGTGCTGAAGTACTGAGAGAGAGAAATTTTTTTACAGTAGATTTGCTTTCTCAGTGTATAGAACAAAATGGCACCAAAACAGTTTAAGAAATCCTGTTAAATAATGAATCATAGTTTAATTTCTTTAAAAAAAAATTAACAATAAAGACATAACTCTTTGATAAATTATATACTAAAAATATTAACATCCTTCCTCGAGAGCATTTTAACATCTAATCTGTTGCTGAAATTCATAATGTGTAATTATCAATACAAAGCAATGGGAAAAATATTAGAAACGTGATAAACATGTAAAAACTACAGAAGAGGCATTGAAAAATAGCTCAATAAAAATCTTTAAATATTATTAATTACAATAGTACAATAATTGATAGGTTTTTTTATATAAAAAGTATTACATAATGACATTTAAATTTATTTATTTACTTATTTAAAAAATCACATTAATCATTTTTTAAAAAACAGGTTTCTATGTTCATATCTAAAACTTCACATGACTTTTAGAAGTCTGGACTTTGCAGCTAAGCAGAAAACAACAAATGCATCACCTTTAACTTTGGACCAAACATGTTCCGTTTTGAGGGAACTCAGCACTGTGTCATGGCTGATACTATGGGAATGCTTCTATGTGGAAGTTGTGTATAAAGATCTGTGTAAAATCACGACGATTTATCGGCTCGGGTAGGTCGTGACAAAGCGGATCGTGCCAGCAAGACCATAAAAGGGCATCTACATCACATTTCTCCAGCTTCTTTGTCTTCAGGAAGTGCGCTGTGTATGTTTGTATCGATTGTTTGTCCTGTCTGTCTAGACTAGGGAAAAAGAAGATATCTATATAAAAGATTAGGAAAGATGGTAGAAAGTTCAGAAAGTGTGTGCTCCATGCCCCGCTACATGTTGGGTGAAGACTTACCCTTTTTCTGCGTTGTTTGTTGAATAGTGGAGCATGCATGCGCAGCTCTCGAGGGAGCTGGATGCATGCACTGCAAAACTCTGCTCTCACTTGGTTGTTTTCTCCACCCAAGCACCTGCGCCTTGTGACTTGGGTCCCGCGTGTGCTGAGGCAGCAAGCTGACTTTGATCATGGGTATCACAGGTCGAGTTAGTGGAGGGTTATCCCCTTTCTCTTGTGCTGTCTCCCGACTCAGATTTCGCTTCTTTCTCTTTGGGAGCTTGTTTTGCAATTTCATCTGACTCTGAGGAGCTCAATATGGGTGATGATGAGTGGTATGCCACTCAATTGCTTGTTTGCTTGCCTGTATTTCCAGCCAAGTGCTTGTGCCGCATGGCTTGAGTCCCGCATCTGTCGATGCGATCCGACCTAGATGAGGATGTAATGCTATCTGCATTGGAGCAAACAGCATTCGAATTGCCCCTGCATTCTGTGGTGTTTGGAAAGATCCTGGAGGTGATCACACATGCTGTTGCTAACTTAGCTTGGTTTGGCATGATGAAAGGTTAGTGTTGTCTGCTATGAGCTTAGCAACCTCCAACTAACTTCACTCCACCTTCCAACTCCATGCAGACATCTCCCATTTTGCTCCATACCTCCACACAGAGGTGTTGAAGTTGTGGAATAATCCTTATTCTGCCTGACTGTTCTCCTCAGCCACTGCTGACTATTCAGCAATTGTGGACGTTGATGAACAGGGGTATGCGGCAGGCTATCTCTCCCCTTCATTGGCTGCATGTATGAGTCAGGGCAATATTTCTGTGGGAAAAGGCTATAGAATCCAGTTTGCCTCCCATACTCCTTCTTTCAGGGTGTGCTGCACTCTGTTGTTGGCACAGACCGAACCTCGTTCCTTTATGAGAAACATCACTTGCATCTGGGAAAGGGGCTTTAGAGTGCATTCCCCTCCCAGGTTGAGCCAGCATGTCTTGGTTCCCGAGAACGGTGGGGGCTACACCAAATTTTAGATCTGTGTGCATACAAGTCCGGGATGTTAACACTCAAGGTCATTGTGTTGCAGATCAGGTCCAAGGACTGATTTGCAACGATTGTACTGAAGGGTGCATATCTTCATATATGCTTCTCACCAGAGCACAGGAGACCCCCCTGGTTCGCTTTTGGGGTGAGGCATACTAGTGCCGGGTCTCATTTTAGGCCTAGTCTTATTGCTTACCCTCACAGAGTGCATGGAGGCTGCTCTGGCATCATTGAACCCTGGGACATCCATGTACTCCATTATTCAGATGACTGGCTCATCTTGGCTCAGTCGAGGGACGTGGCAGGCAGGCATTGAGATGCTGTGCTTGCCCACATGAGGTCCCTAGGCCTCAACCCAGTGAAGTGTGTGCTTTTTCCCTCTCTGAGAACCACCTTCTGGGGAATAGTTTGGGATTTAGCCAAAATGCAGGGACATCTGTCTCATTCTCTAGGGAATTCCATCCTTTCTGCTGTAAAGGTCTGACTTTATGGCATTTGACTAGGCCAGTACCTCTCTGCCTCTCAGGCTTAGAGGGTCCTTGACTCATGACTGTAGCATCAAAGCTATTCCTTTCGGTCTGCTACATGAGACTGTTTCAACTCAGCCCTGCAGATACCATTTTTAGGGTCATAAAATTACGGTTCAAGAGCTTCATACTCTTCTTATGTGGACAGACCCTGGTTTCTCACCATTGGTCCCACTCGAGCATCCTTGTTGCGGGACTCATTCGATGGATGCCCCCTCTCGGCTTGGGGAGCGGCCCTAGACACTCACCCTTCCCATGGCATTCAGAAATGCTCCTGTCTCTCATAGCACACAGATTGCCTGATGATAGGGGTCATGTTTCTGGTGCTGAAACACTTTCTCCTGAGACTCGGGGGCTACATTTGGAGAAAATCATTAGGGCAGTCTGTGTCTGTGCCCTCTGTTCAAGTTGGTGCACTAGATCTGGCCCGAGGTAAAGACCAGATTTCTCTTGCTGAAAGCTTTTTACACTCCAGAGCACATGATCAGGAGGCAGGCTTCCTGCTGAGACAGGAGCTGAGGCCCGGCAATGATATTTGCACCTGTAAGTTGTGGAATACATAGTTTTTGTCTTCGCAGAAGTGGCTATGTTCACCTCTGAGGAGTTGACCCACTGTGCCCTGGGCTTTTCTCTTTTCCCCTCTGGACTGTGCTTCTTGGGAGATTCCTATCAGGAGGAGCCTCCTTGCAGGTGCATGGGACGATTCTCCACCCCCACCCTGAGATTTAGAACCTCTACACTGGCCCCTGAGGGGGACCAGCTCCTAGAGTCCGTTCTCCCAACTGAGGTATTTTGAACTTTTGCCTGTGGTGTAATCAGCGTCCTCAGGATCTAGGTGCAGCACCCTGTCTAGGGGCGTTCTCCCCCAGGTTATTTGTGCTGTGGCAGGTTGGTCCTCTCCACACACATTTGTCAGGTTATATAGCCTGAACCCCACTCCTGTGTCCTGGGTCTTACAGGGCTAATGATGCTCTGCTCCTGGCTCATTTGTGCTCTTTCATGGCTTCCAGCACAGAGATCTCCCAACATGTGGCGGTGTTGGTATTGGGGTTCCCATAGCGTCAGCCATGATGCAGCGTCGGGTTCCCTCAAAAGGGAACTACACCAGGTTACATTAGTAACCCGGTTCCCTGAGAAGGGAACAAGAGGCTGCTTCACTAGCCACACCCAAGGCATCCACTCCTGCTCCCTTCAGACAAGTGGAAGCTGGAGTAATGTGATGTAGATGCCCTTTTATGGTCTTGCTTTTGCACCCCGCTTTGTTTACATGACCTACCAGAGCTGATAAAGCGTGATTTCACAAAAAGCGTTAGACACAACTTCCACATAGAAGCATTCCCATAGCGTCAGCCAAGCTACTCAGGGAACAGGGTTACATACGTAACCTGGTGTAGAATCTTCAACTGATTATATATCATGAGTGTATGGTTACAGCCTGGAAATGCTGCATATACTGGCGATATAGATATATAAACCCAGACATAAACAAAAGAACAGCTGTGCTTTTAATGCTAAATATATGACTAATATATACTGCTAAAAAAATAAAAGGAACACTTAGAAAACACATATCAGATTTCAACAGGTAAAATATCATGTTGGATATATATACTGATATGCACTGGGTAATGTGTTAGGAACAAAAGCATGGCACATTGTTTGATGGAAATGAAAATTAGCATCCTACAGAGGGCTGAATTCAAAGACACCCTAAAAATCAAAGTGAAAAAATTATGCAGCCTGCTCCATTTTGATGAATTTTTTTGCAGCAACTCAAAATAGTACTCAGTAGTTTGTATGACCCCCACATGCTTGTATGCATGCCTGACAACATCAGGGCATGCTCCTAATGAGATGATGGATGGTGTCCTGGGGTATTTCCCATTTAATGGTATCAATTCCTTCATCCTCCAGGAACTGCCTGCATACTCTTGCCACATGACGCCGGGCATCGTCGTGCACCAGGAGGACCCACGGCACCAGCTTAGGGTCACCCTCATGAAGTCTGTTTCTGATTGTTTGGTCAGAAACATTCACACCAGTGAAAAAGCAATTTTGAAGGCTTCTGGCAGTGCTCATCAAGTTCCTCCTTGCACAAAGGAGCAGGTACAGGTAGTGAAAAACTAGTGGAAAACAGTCAGAAAAGTTGAGTAGGGAAAAAACGTCAGGGCCTCCACCTGTAAAACAATTCCTGTTTTCGGGAGTCATCTCATTTTTGCCCATCTAGTGCACTTGTTGCACCTGACTACCCCCTCTGCTACTTAACTTACCAGATCAATTTCCCAGGAGTTTAATTGACCTGATGCTACACTCTGATTAAAAAGTGTTCCTTTAATTTTTTTTTAGCAGTGTATTTATATCATACAATACAAAGTGGAGAAAAAAACAGCATAGGAGCTGCAGTTATGGGAAAATAAATGTATAGATACAGGTATAAAAATATAAACAAAATTACAACTATGACTAATGTTATGGCAGTTAAACTGACTATAGAATGTTTCTATATCACATCTCACATATGAGGAACAGATGAGGAACTAATTTCCATTTCCAGTATTGAGATTAAGGCTTTATGACTGTTCAACACTGCAACAAGTAGCAAGACGGTTAATAACAGAATTAGTGTTGGAGCTGTGTGTTATAAGCAATGACAGGATATAATAAGAGCTTTGTTTCTTTGTGTAGTTGTACAAACCCATATGAGTATCGATTTCTCTGGAGTATTACGCCACGTCGATTGTTTATTTGCCAGCTGCCCACTAATGCGCTTACTCATTAGATCCTTTTAATTCCTTTAGAAGAATGATTTTCTATTGGATCTCATTTCACTCTTTGCTCATGTAATACAATTAGAGTCTTGCCGTTAATCATTAGAATTAGCAAATTAAAAAAAGAAATGCATTTGTTCCAAAAAAAAAAAAGTTGCCATTTGGCTTGCGGCAGTGTAATCCTGCCATTCGATACATTTAAACCGGCCAGGAGAGATTTGTTTTTATTTTTTAATGAAATCTAACACTTATTATTGTGATGAGGCTCGTAAAGAGTCTTAAAGGTGACGCAAAGATGATATCATAGAGAGAGAGAGAGAGGAAGAGAGAGAGAGAGAGAGAGAAAGAGAGAGAGAGAAATTACATGCTTGTTTGAAATAACTCAGCAGTTAATTTAATAAATAATTAAATAGTATCACAAAAGAAATCTTGTCTAAAGTGAGAAAAATGGTGACCTGATAATCAGGAAATTAAACTTGAGTGTTAATCAGTGAAAATATTAAGGTTAGGAACCCAGTTAGTACGAGTCAGTGGGAGTAAAAGCTTTAACACCAATCTGGATATGACAATTAAGATTTATGAATGAATATAAAGCATAATGAATCTGAGATTCATTAATAATCACATGACTTTCAGTCATCAGTCATCACTATACAGCATCTTCATACTGAAATCATTTTCTGCTAATTGTATTCAGCTGTACTGAGAAGGGTGTGAGTTTCTAGCTGCAAAGTCTGGCAAAAAGTTTTTAATCATTTGATTAGTTCATTGATTGATGGTTGATCGTATTGGTTGATTGATTGAAGATTGATTGATCAATTGTTTGATGATTGGCTGGTTGACTGATTAATTGAATTCTTTCATTCATTGATGGTTTAGTTGGTTGATGGTTAGTTGGTTGACTGATTGATTCAGGTTAGTTGGTTGACTGATTGATTGATTGATTCATTCATTCATCCATTCATATTTGAATTCTTTTAATTTATTTTATTTTTTACAAGTTGTATTTTATTTTATTTGTTTGTAAAAATATTTGTAATAAATAATATGCATTATATCCACTCAGCAGGTTTCCTTATTGCACATTGAACCTTCCTGTAATAAGAGATGGATTTGAACGCTTCTTCAGTCACGTCTCGCTTCACCATCCCGCTGCTCTGCACTTCTATTAGACGTCCCTGGAGACAGCATTATATCTGCAAAAGTACAGCCGCGCCGTTTATGAAAATAAAAAGCCTGGCAGTTATCGAGGCGTTTGGCAGTTTCAATTAGACTTTATTTGCATTTTCTCCCCTTAAGTGTTTGTTATAATTGCCTACAGCTTTTCCTGACAAAAAAGATACACATTTTCTGCCAAATTGGATGACTTTGGGGGAAAATGAATGATAAGTCGGAGCAGTGTTGTAAAAATGAACGTTTTGTCTCATTTAATTGGTGACGGATCAGAATTTTTTCAGTTCAATTTAAAATGTTTTTTATATATTTGTGAAGTTCGTAGCAGCATCTGCCATTGACTTGGAATCTTTTACGCCAGTCTTTAACCAATAAGATATTTACTTGACACACTTGCCAAAATTCATCAGTCTTGCCTGTTTTATGGTGGTTGTTTTTTTTTTGTCCACACTGTAGTACTGTTGAATAAATAGCGTCCAGCCACTCGTTGTTGGCATTGTGACATGTCGTTTTTGTGCTCAGTGTAGCCAGTGGTCTTTACTGTAATCAAACACTTACAGGAAGGTGTAAGTTTCCAAATCGAGAGCGTCATATGATCTAGCATCTTGTGGATGGTGCTGTTCTAGGAAAACAATCAACATGCTGGTATAATTAAAAAATGGAGCTATAGTTAGTACAGTTTGATTCTTTTCTCTTAAAGAATCTTAAATAAAGTGTATATTTATTATTGTTACTTTTAATGTTGAAGAACCTAAAGTTATTGCTATATATCTTTATATAGGCGAAGTCTTTTTTTGCCTCCTTCATCCTGAAAACCATTACAAAACACCAACACCAACCGTCCCTGAAAATCTACTGTACATGAGAGTAAATCGAGGTGAGACTTGTGGATACGTGTATACCGCTCCTTTTGACACAGTTATGTTCATACTGCCTTCGAGTACACTATACACTCACTTCTGTGTCACTGTGATGAATAAAAGGACACAGAGCTTGTAGGAGGTTGGAGGTCAGAAGAAGCTGCAGGCACAAGCTGCACACACTTCTGTCTGAAAATAGAGATCTCAGATGGCCAATTAGAGCTAAAAGCCCAGAGTGTGAAGTCGGTTAAGCATGTAAGTGATCTGGTAGGATACCTAATGCATAATGGAACAAGACGAAGAAAAAGTGCACTGGTTTTATTGTGTGGTCTTTCTCAACAGCTTTGCACTTACTAGTTAACCTTAATCTACCAATCAGGGACAGGGATGGTGATCATGTGATCAGGGATTGTGATCATGTGCTTCCTTTTACACGTGAATCCAACCTTTGTGTTCTTTCTAAGTGATACACATGCACAAAGCAGTGGAGGAAAATCTATATTAACCTGCTATATTCTCCAGGTTACTGTGTCACTGTGATTGACAGGGGAGTCAGAGTGTGTGCCCCACCCACCCAGGAAGCACAGCTCAGTTTTCTGTCTTGATTCCTGGATTCTCAATGAGTTAATGATCATGAGTTTATTTACTTTCTCCAAACTGTATGTTCTAATTAAACCTCTCTACATCTGTTGATATATTTAAAGGAAATGCCACTATAAAGTAGAGAAGTGATGTTTAATTGGCTTGAGAGGATGTTTTGTTATATTTCATTCAAAATAGCAAACCAAACATCACATTTAACAGCAGACTAATTTCATGACGCATGGGAGAAGGATTAATGCTGCTACAAGAACATGAGCATGCAACATGTTTTCTGTGTGATGACCAAACAATGGCAAGATCTCCACTCTGTTTTACATTTCTTTCATTTGAAGTAAATAAAGCCAAACAAGACAAAGAAAAAAGTCTGACATAACTGACAGAGTCGTAGGCTCTGTGTTTACACCCGGCTGGACAATTATCTGCTTTTTCCACACAAAGCTCGTCTGACTTTGCGACAGGGAAGCAAAATAGTAATTAATGCTGCCATGGACCAAATGGCTATTTGCTGATATTATGGCTGGTGCATTTAGAAAGCTCATTTGCATGCATGACGGCTGGTTCAAGCTCTTGAGCAAACATCAACCCCAATAAAATTTTATTACTCGGCTGGCGCTTGGATTGCTTCGAGCCGTGCCCCTTTACCCCTTGGCAACATTAGCATAAAGACACGGCCCATTTCTCCAGCGTCCTTGTATTAAACATCCCACATTTTACAGTGGAACTCACGCCTTGTGATAAATCTCTTCTTAATGCCATTATTTGGCTGTAAAGCCAATTTGAGGATTTTTACCTCAATAGAAAAGTAGGAACAATTTTTGGTGAAATGTTTTAAAGACTTTAAAGGGAGGAAATATTTTAATCTAGGGATGGGGGTCAGAGTCCAGTGACTTCTGTACCGGTCCCAAGCCTGGATAAATAGAGAGGATTCCATCAGGAAGGGCATCCAGTGTAAAACATTGTCAAATTTAATCATGCAAATCATCAGTACTAGTACTCTGAATTTCATACCGGATCGGTCGAGACCCGGGTTAACAACGACCGCCATCAGCGCCCTTGACCTACAGGGCGCCAGTGGAAATTGGGCTTCTGTTGATCGAAGAAATTGAGGAGGGAGGAGAGGTAAGAGTGTAGGACTGAGAATAGAAACTCTGAATGTTGGTACTATGACAAGGAAAGGTAGAGAGATCGCTGATATAATGGAGAAGGAAGGTGGATATACTGTGTGTACAGCAGACCAGGTGGAAGGGTAGCAAGGCTCGTAGTATAGGAGCAGGATTCATGCAGGAGCAGGTTTTATTATGGTGTGGATAGTAAGAGAAATGGGGTAGGTGTGGTCCTGAAGGAGGAGTTTGTGAGGAATGTTCTGGAGATGAAGAGATTGTCAGACAGGGTGATGAGTCTGAAGTTAGAGATTGAAGGGGTGATGTTGAATGTTGTTAGTGGTTATGCCCCACAGGTAGGTTGTGAGTTAGAGGAGAAAGAGAGATTCTGGAGTGAATAAGATGAGGTGATAGAGAGTATTCCCTCGTGTGAGAGAGTGGTGATAGGAGCAGATTTTAATGGACATGTTGTTGAGGGGAAAACAGGTGAATAGGAAGTGATGGACGTTGAAGGTGAAGTTTGGAGTTGGGCAAGTTTGGAGAACCTTGAAGGAAAGATGGTAGTGGACTTTGCTAAGAGGATGGACATGGCTGTGGTTAACACTTATTTTCAAAAGAGGGAGCAGCATAGAGTGACTTACAAGAGTTGAGGTAGGAGCACACAGGTAGACTACATCCTATGTAAAAGAGGCAATCTGAAAGAGATTAGTGACTGTATAGTGGTAGTGGGAGAGAGTGTAGCCAGACAGCATAGGATGGTGGTGTGTAGGATAACTTTGATGGTCTGTAAGAAGAAGAGTTTAAAGGTAGAGAAGGAAACCAAGAAGTGGTATCTGAAAAAGGAGGAATGTTGTGAGGAATTTAGACAGAAGTTGAGGCAGGCTCTGGGTGGTCAGGTAGTGCTGCCAGATGACTGGGAAACTACAGCAGAAGTGATCAGGGAGACAGGAAGAAAGGTGCTGGGTGTGTCATCTGGAAGGTGGAAAGAAGATAAGGAGACTACTGTATGTGGTGGAATGAGGAAGTTCAGGATAGTATTCAGAGGAAGAGGTTAGCCAAGAAGAAGTGGGACATGGAAAGAACTCAAGAGATTAGACAGGAATACAAGGAGTTACAGCACAGAGTGAAGAGGGAGGTGTCTAAGGCCAAGCACAAGGCATATGATGAGTTGTACACTAGGTTAGACACTAGAGAAAGAGAGAAGGACTTGTACAGGTTAGCTAGGTAGAGGGATTGAGATCGGAAGGATGTGCAGCAAGTTAGAGTTATTAAGGATAGAGATGGAAAGGTGCTCACAAGTGAGGAGAGTGTACGGAGGAGATGGAAGGAGTTCTTTGAAGAGCTGATGAATGAAGAAAAGAGTAGGAGGGTTTAACTCTGTGGAACAGAAAGTAGATAAGATTAGAAAGGATGAAGTCAGGAAGGCTTAGAAGAGGATGAAAAGTGGAAAGGCAGTTGGTCCTGATGACATTCTGGTGGAGGTCTGGAAGTGTCTAGGAGAGGCAGCAGTGGAATTTTTAACTAGTTTGTTTAACAGGGTTTTAGAGAGTGAGAAGATGCCTGAGGAATGGAGAAGAGTATTAGTGCCGATCTTTAAGAATAAGGGTGACGTGCAGAGTTGCAGCAACTACTTGGGGATAAAGTTGATGAGCCATACATTGAAGCTATGGGAAAGAGTAGTGGAAGCTAGATTAAGGAAGGTAGTGGAAATTTGTGAGCAGCAGTATGGCTACATGCCCAGAAAGAGCACAACAGATGAAATTTTTGCTCTGAGAATGTTGGAGAAGTATAGGGATGGTCAGAGAGAGGTGCCCTGTGTGTTTGTAAACTTGGAGAAAGCGTATGACAGGGTGCCAAGAGAAGAGCTGTGGTAGTATATGAGAAGGTCAGGAGTAGCAGAGAAGTGTGTCAGAGTGGTGCAGGACATGTATGAGAGGAGCAGGACAGTGGTGAGGTGTGCTGTAGGGCAGAAAGAGGAGTTCAAAGTGGAGGCAGGACTGCATCAGGGATGGGCTCTGAGCCCCTTCCTGTTTGTTATGGTGATGGACCAGTTGTCAGAGGAGGTCAGACAGAAGCCTCCTTGGACAATGATGTTTGCAGATGACATTGTGATCTGTAGTGAGAGCAGGGAGCAGGTGGAGAAAAACCTGGAGAGGTGGAGGTTTGCGCTGGAGAGAAGAGGAATGAAAGTCAGTCATAGTAAGACTGAGTACATGTGTGTGAATGAAAGAAAGGGAAGTGGAACAGTGGAACAGATTACAGGGTGAAGAGTTGAAGAAGTTACAGGAGTTTAAGTACTTGGGGTAAACAGTCCAGAGTAATGGAGAGTGTGGGAAATAGGTAAAGAAGCGAGTGATGGCAGGTTGGAATGGGAGTTCTGTGTGATAGAAAAATATCAGCCAGAATCAAGGGGAAGGTGTACAAGACAGTGCTGAGCCCGGCCATGCTGTATTGTTTAGAGACGGTGTCACTGAGGAAGAGACAGGAGTCAGAGTTGGAGGTAGCAGAGCTGAAGATGTTGAGGTTCTCTTTGGGAGTGACAAGGTTGGACAGGATTAAGAACATCAGAGGGACAGCTTATGTTGGATGTTTGGGGGACAAAGTTAGGGAGGCCAGATTAAGATGGTTTGGACATGTTCAGAGGAGGGAGAGTGAGTATATTGGTAGGAGAATGTTGGACATGGAGCTGCCAGGCAGGAGGCAAAGAAGAAGGCCAAAGAGGATGTATATGGATGTAATAAATGAGGATATGAAGCTAGTGGTGATATGAAGCAAGTGTTGAGGATGCAGAAGATAGGGATAAGTGGAGAGAGATGATTCGCTGTGGCGACCCCTGAAGGGAAAACATAAAAGAAGAAGAAGAAAGGGAGGAAATATTTCGTCATTTAATCAGAATGTAAATCAGAGGGCATTCTATAAAGATTGTTTAACAGGAGCAAAAAATGTTTTGTGGACAAAAAACAAATGCATTTACTTTGAAAATGTCTTGATTCGTCTTCACATGATTAAGTTTTGACATTAAAACACTAAATCTAGTGAATCTGTTTATTGAATAACAAAAACTAACACTGGAGACTCCTTCCATGAACATTAAATAAAATCTCCTTTGAGCACGTTGTCATATCAACAACCAATCAGATCTGAGCACTCAAACTCACCCATTAAAGCTTTTGCACAAATTTCACCTGTAATTTCAAATGAAAGCGTTCAACAGATGGTGTGTTTTTCCCCTCCTTCATCTGTTGAACACTGAAGTGCATTTCCACAGAAGTAAGGAGAAGGAAGCATCCAAAAAACACTTTCTATCTTCTCACATTTTCCCTTTCATTTTCTTTTTGTGTTTTTTTTAAAAACATTTTCATTTCTGAGTGAGAGTAAAGCTTTTTAGCTTCTCATTATTTATCAATTACAGATTACAAAAAATGGGCTATGGGATTCGTTTATGGAATGTTTGTTTAAATAATTAAAAATGATTAGAATGCTGTAAGCATAAATGTCAAATTAATGTGTTAAAAGTTAAAATTATGACAAAATATCTTAAAAACATGGAGTGGAAAAAGAGATATTAAGCTATAAAAACATGGAACAGTGATGCCCCTTGAAGGAGTGATTGTCCTTTGAATTATCAGCTTTAAAAAATGGTGGAGAGAGTCTCTGCTAAGCGGCTTGATATCATTGTTGTGGCTCTCAAACAATTTCTGATTAGTGATTTTTACATGATGTTTGTTTAAGTCTAATGATTTTTAAATGTTTAATGAGTTTTCTTAAAAAAAAATCCATTTCATATGTTTGGGTTTTTACAGATTGATGAGAAAATTAGAAGGAAATGTCACCTGTGTCATCAGTGTCATCAATGGTGTACACGATAGACTGATTCACTTCCTAGGGAGCTAGGGAGATTGAGACACACTCTTATGAATCAAGTCTCATGTACATTAACAAACTAATCAGGAGATGACACAAACAGGTGGATACAATGAGGTAACAAAATGCAACGCCAGTTAACCTCAGAGAAGATCACGAGGCTTTAAACAGTTTGGAATTAAAAAGGGCTTTTCTAGAAATGAGCCAGCAGTGTGGATATTCATGGCCGGGTTTCACAATGTATTTCCCCTCACTGGAGCACTGCTGTTTCCTGTCAGTGCCTGTGATGGAGCCACCAGCGCATGACGGAGTTCATCATCTCCACTACACAGCCTAATCTTGTTCCTCAAATAGAACAATCCGTCCTCGCCAATAACTACTTTTTGATCAACCACCGGAGCAGTGTGAGAGCTTTTTCTGTTTTAATTTTTCCCCATCTGTTGCTGGTTGGTTTGGTTGTCTATATATATATATATATATATATATATATATATACAATATACATGCTCTAATTCATCCCAAAGGTGTTCCATCGGGTTGAGGTGCCAGTCAAGTTCGTCCACACCAAACTTGGCACAATGCAATCAGGCAAGTACCGTTCTCTTGCCAACCTCCAAACCCAGACTTGTCCATCAGATTGACAGACAGAGTAGCGTGATTTGTCACTGCAGAGAACATGACCCTACTGCTCTATAGTCCAGTGGTGGCATGGTTTACACCACTGCATCCGATGCTTTGCATTGTACTTGGTGATGTATAACTTGGATGCAGCTGCTCAGCCAAAAACACCCATTCCATGAAGCTCTCTATGCACTGTTCTTGAGCTAATTTGAAGGCAACATAAAGTTTGGAGGTCTGTAGCTATGGGCTCTGCAGAAAGTTTACAAAATATTTAGAAGTGTGCAAATTTTATGAATGAACTTATTGCACAGGTGGCAACCTACCATTGGTACCACACTTGAATTCACTGAGCTCCTGAGAGCAACCCATTCTTTCACAAATGATTGTAGAAGCAGTCTGCATGACTAGTTGCTTGATTTATACAACTGTGGCCATGGAAGTGATTGGAATGTCTGAATTCAATGATTTGGAGGGGTGTCCCAAAACTTTTGGCTATATATATATATATATATATATATATATATATATATATATATGTCCTGAACAAAATCTTAAAACTGTGGGAAACATTATATTTTGCATAGTGTTTGCATTTCGCACTGGTGGATTGTAACCAGGTTGTAAGTACTGCTTCAAAATGTTAAAAGAAGAAACAAGAGCAACCACAACAGAACTAAAACTGTCAAAAAAGCACTCAGTAGTGAGTAGCCCCTCCATTCTTGTTAATCACTTCAAACATTAATTTCAGCATGATGCCACTGTTTCCAGGAGGCAATAGATAGATAGATAGATAGATAGATAGATAGATAGATAGATAGATAGATAGATAGATAGATAGATAGATAGATAGATGACTCATTTGAAGCAGTGATATGCAGTGATATGCATGATTAATAAAATATTATGTGCTAATGTCCTTCGTCATCCATCATCATCACCTTTCTAACAAACATTTTCCGGAGAGAGGATCCCCGGAGATCCCTGAACTATGGCTTGACACTGAAACTCCAGCTCCAGAGAGTGTCCCTCCATTGCTCCACACTCCTTCATCACTACCCCTCTCTTTAGCCCTTTTCTCCCCTACCTCACTGGGATAAATAAATATCCCACAGTGCTCTATCCATGCAGTTTGTGTGATTTGTTAACGGTTTACTGGAAGCATCAAATGCCTCGGACAAACTGAATACTCCTCAGCTTTTCACACTCACGTTCATACATTTTTGAAATGCCAGAACAAATTGGAATTTCTCCTGCACCAAAAAAAGAAAAAAAGATGTATTTGTTGTGTCGGCAGAATGACTTTCGCTTCCCTCCACTTTTATAGGGAGTGGGCTTCGTTCAATAGAAAATGAAAATGAAGCTGTGCAAAGCGAGGAACAAGAGATTCTTTTGTACAAACAAAAAATACACAGGCAGCCTTGCGCACATATCTGAATCTTGGCCTTAAATTTGGCTTTCTTCATGAAATAAACAAATTTAGAAAAAGAAACAATTTGTGTCATGAAAAAAAAAATGTTCTGACTATTTAACTACTCCTTTTTCTTCTGTCTGTTTCAGGGTCCTGTGCTGTGTTCATTCAGGAGCCTGGTGAAATAGTGGTGGTGCTAGAAACACTTTCTCTCTCTCTTAAAGTTAATTGTTAATATACGTGTATGTGTGTGTGTGTGTGTATGCAGCTGACCAACCTCAACACCAAGAAAACAAATGATTGACAGTTCTCTTGCATAAGCCTGTAAGGTGACCCCAGATGTACTAAAACTACTACTTCTTTCCATATGTTCTATCACAAAACCCTTCCTTAGCAGTAAAGCAAAATGAACTGAATTCATTAAGAATTAATCAGTAAACAGGAACAGTAAATTTGTGCAGTAGAGAGTAAACATATACGTAGAATGGGAGAAATAACTGATAGAATAGAATAAAGATGGAATTAAAGGTTCAGTATCGTGTGTGTGTGTGTTTATAAGAACACACTTAAAGCAGTTGACTATGAAAAAGATCTCTTCCTGTTTCTTCGTTTATGAAACTAACCAAATCAATTAAATCAGCAAAATCCTAAACGAGTGTCATTGGTTTCTCTGTATATTTGTCCTTCAGCAATGTTTCATCATGGACAGTCTCTTTAATTGAGCCTCTAAGGGCTTCACTGCTCCATTTCACTCACTCTGCCATTTGAAGGCATTCCCTGAATTGGCCGTTTTATGGATCGCAAAATATATAAAGGTGCTGAGGGCCGAAATCCGACGCTTAACCAAGCAGTGATGCGTAGGATAAACACCTCTTCATTCTCTTCAACGATCAATGGCAAGCTGAAGCAAAAAGAGCTGACACTGTGGGGGAAAATCTCATCACAGCAAATCTTTACAGATTTCCATTCTTCTCCTTTAAAAAAAAAAATTAAATCTGTAACTGCTTTCTTCTATTCATATCCTTGGGTTAAATGTCTATATAATTACACTTGTTCCTTGTACTCTGCTGCTATTTTGTACTTCTTTTGCAGATATTAATAAACTACAGCTTTATCAGTCCTTATTTTCTAGTCCTTTTATTTTTTTGTAATCTTTAGAAAAAAAGATTTTTTTGGTGCAACCTCATAGACAATGGTTTGGATATCACTGACTGGGAATCAGTAGCTGTGTCCCAAATAGTGTACTTGACTTGACACTACACACTAACACAATGCATTATATATATCGATAGCAAAATATGCCAAAACACATGACGATCATTACCGTAGCTTCAGCAGAATACACTGGATTCTTTAAATGACACAAAATGATCTCATTTAAAAGCTGTTTATAAGACATCTCATCCACCGGAGTGTCGTCAGGCATCTTGAAACTTTTTCTCATTCAGCATCAGTGCCTGGTAGCCCCGCCCCTTTTCCGGTATGAGCATCGAGTGCATGAAGAGATCATCTGTGTAGTTGATGTGCATTTCTTCTTCTTCTTCATCTTCTTCTTCTTCTTCTTCTTCTTCTTCTTCCTGAGATGCATCAAATATTTCCCCAGACAGAATGAGAGAACAGTGCAAAAAAGATTTTGTGCAGATTTTGAAGGATCCTACAAAATAAATCAGTAAAATCAGAAAATACTGGAATACACTGATATTGTGGCAAAAGACCTTGGATATGTTTTTCGTCTCCTGTGATTATCAATCATTTGGACTCTAATGCAAATACCTACCTTTGTACATAGTTATCATTATTGATCTCTGCTCCGAGTTAAAACAAACTCCAGAGGTATCAGTCTGCATTTCTGGCTCGTGAGCACCAATGCCCCAGCCAAACGATCTGAAGCCACTTACTAAGACAGAAGCAAAGATGTAGGCGATTCCAAGTCCATTAAAATGATTCATTATAGATGAAGGGGGGAACATTTGTTTTCATTCTTTACCCACTTATTTATGTATTTATTTATTTATTTTTAGCCAGGCCGTTGGCAGGAGACACAAATCATAGGGTTCTCCCCGGGCATAGCCATTAGCCTGACATTTAATCCCACACAGACTTCTGAAAAGTTGCATTCAAAGCTGCCAGCCAAGTCCTTGCTGAGGTAATGAAGTTAATGTATGGGTGGTGTCATGATTCATCGCAGTCTGTCACTTCATTCCCACCGAGGACTGCCGAGCATGACCGCAACTAGAGCCAGACAGTCTCCACTCTCTTTGTCTTTTTTCGCCCTGACAAGCAAAACTCAGCCTGATTGGATACGACTTCAGCCTTGTCTCTTGTCCTTTGTCTTTCCAACACTTGTGTCCTGGAACTACTACATTATCTCATGCTTTCTCATCTTTCTCATGATGAGCTTAATTACTATAGTATGTAGATGATTTTATCGCTTGTGTCACAGAGTGAAGTGCTGTGATCATCCAGGACTCAAGCCTTAACCACAATCTGCCTTGACCCATATAAAGTCTCATCTGAAGCTGTGTCACTGTTATTTATTAGATATTAAGGTAGCTCCAGCAGCCAAACCTCAGAAGAACAACCAGAGACTTTGCCTGAGAGTCTACACCATCTCTCAGGGTAAGAAGTAGGTGTACATTAAGACTCTTTTCTGTTCTGGCACCCAGGTGGTGGAATGAACTTCTCGTAGATGTCCAAACAGCTGACTCACTGGTTCTTCAAACAATGGGTAAAGACCTGCCTCTTCCTGAAACACTTAAACTAGTGCTTAATTTTGTTTTGCCCTGTTTGTTTAAAAAATAAATAAATTGTGCTATAATTTCTTTTAAGAGAGTTTTGGTCTGATGGTATCCTAAATCTGTGACCCATTGAACCAGTACAAAGCACCTTTGTAAGTTGAGATGGATATGGGCATCTGCCAAATGCCGTAAATGCGAATGTAATGAGAAGTGGTGTAGAGAGATATAGTAGAGGCTAATAGTAAAAATCACAGCTACAAAGTTCCAAGAAAGCAAAAAATAGCTTTTAGAAAAAGAAACATTAAAAAAGGCTCAATATTATGCTTAGACAGAAAAGCATAGGGTTAAATAATCCTGAGGCAAAATCAGATAAACAGTCGAAGGTCAACAAATATAAAAACAATCATAAATATCAAAAGACACATCTCAGATCATAGTCAAGGATTTGGCAAGATCACAACAGGCGAATGCATCCTGACTCTGTGGATAAGAATGATGTGTTTGGAAATTGCATTGTCAAGCTGTTGTGAAATCAGTTCAAGTATAATAAATAGCCCAGTGAAAAGAATGTCATCATTGACCCTTTCCATAACTAGATCCTGTACAGATGGTCTGGTTTAATCAGTCCACTAGAGACTTCTCAAAAATTTGAGCTCACTGTATCACCTTAGCCTTCCACCACCTTACAGCTCCATGTCAGGCTTGATCCTGAGTTTGGATCACTTGTCCTCTGAGTTCTTCAGGTTCCTCCAACCCCCAGGTGCAAAACTAGTGACTATGCAAAATTATCCTGTGGTTTGTTCCCGTGAACTAGGACTTCAATACACCATGATACTAACCAAGATGTCTACAGATAAACGAATGATGAGTTTTTTTTATCATGTAAGTGAAGGTGTATTTACAAAGACATAGCTACAACAGAAAGGCCAGGAATTGCTGTCATGTTTGACCAGTCATAAGACCATTTGGTGACTATCTTTACCTTTTCTTATTTACCTGAGGACTTGGATGTATGCAAAGACATAAATAGAATCTAGAAGTCCCAAATCGCGCTCTGACGCTGGACAAGAAAACAAAGGTCTAAGGCAACCCAGGTTCGGAAGAAGCAGGAGCATTGACTAGAATGTACGGCATCACTAGTTATTAGTAATAGATGATATAAAGAAAAGTCTTCAGTGTGTTATTCTGTGTGCTACATATCCTGCTAGATTTGATTTACCAGGCTATTAGGATTGTAATTAAAATATGTATGTAATTAAAATGAACAACAACATTCATTCAACCATCTGAAAATTACACCATAAATAAATAAAACTCATTGGTAAATTTCAACATAGGTCCTCTTGGCTCTCGGCTATATGTTAAGAATTAATGTGTTTGCATGACACCCCCACCCCAAGAAATGATGGCTGTGTTGAGCATGTTTAACCAGAGGTGGCAATTAACTGACCACGAGCTCCCTTAACGCAGCTTCCATAACTCTCTGCTGTTGTTGTAGGTATAGATTCTAACTGCATTGTACCATCACCCCTCTCTGATTAAAGCCATCAGGGTTCATTAAGTGGCTTCTCATGACCGTTTATAGTTCATTTGGCTAGAGAAGAATCGTAATTACTGCTAGTCGGGTGCAACTTAAGCTGGCATGGAAGTGATTCATCTTGCTCTGTCAGAATCTCCAGCTTGGAGACATGATGAAGGTATGTTAGAAAAATGGGTCACGTTTACTTAATTTTACCCAATTGCTCTACCTTGTCTCATCTTTACAGTTTGTAAAGACCCCAGGGACACTTGCAGGCTTTAAATCCAGATACAAGAAGCCAGACTTGTGTTAAGGAATGCTGCAGTTGGCTTTCTGCTGATGTAAACAGCAATTAAAAACCAGCAGCCATTAATTCAGTCGGTTGGTCAGCGTGAAAGAGATCTATCGACTGGCCATGTGCTAAATTGTCAATTTGGCCTCATTACGCTGAGGCATATTTGCAAACATGGCTGTAATCCTGATTGCTTAGAATGATTGAAGCACTGTCAGGCATGATGAAAGAAGGATTGAAGGATTTTTTGGAATGGTGTTTGATTATTAAGCAATTTATTTATTATCTATTCTCTCAAATGTCAAGAAAAAGATGGTTTTTGATTATATACATAACCACGGACACACTTAGGTGTTTTTACTTCCTTTGTCATTCATCAAACCCCACAGGAGTGTTGATTATTCTCCCTGATTGGTCAAAATTTGCTGCTTACTGAAGCCCATATCGAATTCGATTTAGCTCCTAATGAAGTCTCTGGATCGGCTCCACTGCTTCTTCTCCCTGCTCGGCCCTTTACGCTTTTCTGACCTTCCATTCTCACTCTCTTACTTTCCCATCTCTCTGGAGTAGACTGGATGTGCCAGCTGTTTGTTGGCTTTGATTTCGACTTGCCCCAGATATGCTCTCTAATGAGCCGAGCGCTCGATCAATAATTCAGCCGAGCGGGAATGAGAACCAGGGTGATCAGGGTGCTTAAAGAGAGACCTACATTTTGCCATCGTCTCTTATTTTTTTCTGTTTTTTATTAGCTGACCTTTTGTAGATTTTTTTTTTGAGATAATAGACCTTCATCACTGCTATATGCGTCAAGATGAGATGAGATCCCTGCATTAGCTAATAATTTAATAGATTTTATAGTGCTATGGCAACAACGGAAGGACAGCAGACTATCATACTGTATGGATCTATAATAACGAAACACACCAATGTCTCTTTGCATTCAAAGAAGCTTGTTAGTGAATATATTTAATTATAAAAAATGGATGACTGATGACTCCTTTCATAAATTCTAAATAAACTCCTTTCTTGTATAATCAGTTATACCTATGTTTTTTTTTTTCAATAACACATAAAATCATCCAAGACTACAACATGACAAATCAAAACTGAGAAACTGATAAACACAGAGGTGGAAATCTGCTTTAGTTAATTTTGTTATGAATGATTCTTAAAATAAATATTGATTAATAAATCCCAATCCCATTTGTACTGTTAAATTCTTTCTCAGTAAATTAATTGTTTGTAAATTATGACACATACTTTAGCATAATGTCTAAAAATTCTGTCACCTTTTCTTGTGAAGTAAGAAAGTCCTGCAATACATCATTTATAATTTTACACGATAGCTTTTTTTTTTTTTGCCACAGAAGCATTATTGTGTGTTCATTACCATTTTCCTAATTTACAATTTTTTTTGCTTTTAAAGCTTGTCACAGAAGTGTCTTCCTCTTAATCCTTATTTCTTATCTCTTTTTCCCAAAGCACATGTATTCTCAAATTCACAAGCCGAATTAAGTGCAGTATAATAGCAACGAAACAGAGGGGTAAGTGCCAGCAGCTCCATTCCCGGACAAGTCGACCTCTGGCCTTCACTGTTTGCTGGAGTTGTTTCATTCCCTCCTCATAATGAGGGTCATGGCTGAGATCGACACCCTGAGGCTCGTGGCTCTCCAATAATTATGCTGTAAATCAGAAATGTGTTAAAACCACATGCTTCATGAGGGAATAATTAATAATCCAGCACAGAGGAGAAGATGCCACTAGATGGGGATTTGGGGTTTTCCCATCTCTGAGGAGACGCTGTCTTCTGCACTGAAGGAAAAGTGACATAAGGTGATTTATCCAACCTTCCCTGTTCCCTCTAGAGCTCTCTTCACAAAAACGGCATCCTTCTTTCATTCTCCAGACTGCTCTGTTAATTGAAAAAAGCTTTTATCCAGTGTGGCGTACTGTACAAGTGAGACAGAGTACAAGTCTGGAGTTGAGAGGCTGATGGTTTAAGACCTTGGTTTAAAGACCCAACAGTGGCTTTCTGTCAGTCTACAACCCTGCGCTTGAACCACTAATACTCCAGGGTGCCAATAAATACTGCTCATAGCTTTCAACTGTATAAATCCAGAGGAAGGATGGATGATTGCCCAATGTGAGGGCATGAGGGCAAACAAACCAACAACAAACGACAAGTAAACAAACCAACCAACAAGCAAAAAGACTAACAAGCCAACCATCCAAGCAAGTAAACAAACAAGCGAGTCAACAAAAAAACAGTCAGACAAGCAAGTAAACAAACCAGCCAACAGGCAAGAAAGCAAAAAAACAAACAAATTAATAAATCAACCAATAAGCAGACAAAAAAGCAAGCAAACAAACAAACAAGTAAATAAACTAATCAACATAAAGCCAACAAGTACACCATACAACACACTAACCAGCCAAACAAGATAAATAAATAAATTTATTAAACAACAGAATTTTGGATAGAAAATTAATATTTTTATACATACAGTGTTCTTTCTTTCTTCTTTAAATATTTTCATGCAAATTTAAAAAAGATCTGCCTCACAGTACATAGAAACAGTACAGTTTCAAGGTGCCGCTTCTGAATGAGTCAATTTTTCTTAGGAATTAAAATAACAAAACAAAAAAAACCCTACCTCAGTTAGAAGAGCATACAGGGAAAAATATCTTTTGCTTCAGGTGAAATTCACCTCTGTAGCCTTTTGGTGTGTATAATCAATTCTGAATAGAAGCATAATCAGTGTGTTTGTTACGTTCAGAAGACACTCTCTTTAATCACAGGTATTTTAAAAAGTGATTTTTTAATTCTGGTTCTGTAATTAGCAGCAAAGCCACAACTCCAATTAACCCTAATGAAAAGTCATTTCCATTAAAGTGGAAAGAAATTACCTGCCCTTTTTTCCTGTGTTTGTTTTTGGATTATTCTTTTATCTTCAAAGCAATTTCTGATCAATATTTTATTAGCGGGTAGTACTAGAGCAACCTCACAGTGCTAGCATTGTGTAGTCACTCTATTTGAAGCCGAATTCCTCCGGCTCATGCAGATTTTCCTCTGGTGAACATCTCTGAAAAGAAAACCTGGTCAGCTTCCTCCAAGGCACAGAGAGCAGCTTGCTTGACCTACCTCACCTTTTCCTACACTCTCCTCAATTGTGTTGATTGATGTGTATGTTTTTTTTCTTACACATTCAGCGATTGTTCATGAAACATAGAAGAAACGAGTCTGAGAACCAGACTCAGGCCTTCTGCACAGACCTTGGCTTCTAAACTTAAACGTCTGTTGCTGCAGGTTTCAGTTATTGTAAATTAACCATCACCTTCTAACCAATCAGAATCCTGAGTTAGAGCAAGAAGCAGGTGAATGCATAGCAGTCAATCAAGTACGGACCACCAGTCACCTCTCTCCAACTCTCTTCACCTCTCGACTTCTTTACTCCGCTACAAGGTTCAGTATTACAGTAATACAGTATTAACAACCAAATATTTATTAGCTAACTGCTCAAGGAGGATATATGGAAAAACAAACCAAGAAACTAGCAAGTAAACAAACCATCCAACCAACAAACAGGCAAACAAACAAACCAACAAACAAAACAAGAAGGGATAGAAACAAAACAGACAAACAAGTAAGTAAATCAACCAACTAACAAACAGAAAAACAAACAAATCCACCAACAAACCAAAAACAAGCAGTGAATCAATCAGTAAACAAATCAACCAACCAACATGCAGACAAATAAATAAGCCAACAAACTAGTAAGCAAACAAATAAACAAATCAAATAAACAAATAAAACCAACCAACAAACAAGCAAATAAACAAATCAACCAACAAGCAGATAAACAAACAAATCAAACAGAAAACAAACAAAAAATCAACCAACAAGCAGATAAACAAACAAAATGCAAGCAAGTAAACAAACCAATAAACCAACCAACCAAGTTGCATAAGAGGTTTTGTGTAGCTGTCAATCAAGTAGAGCAGTCACCTCTCTCCTCCTCTCTGCTCCTCTAGAACCTTTATAAACACAGTATAATATTAACTGTAGAAAATTTAATAAAACAATTAGATAGCATTAATTATTAATGTGACAGGAAATACCTATATTTCATACAAGTTCTTACAAGTTCAAATGGGATTAGAGAAAGGAAAAACAACAACAGGAAAAAAAAATTGCTTCATTATTATATCTAATATCATAGCCATGCATATTTTTGTTTACAAGAAGATTTAAATCTGTTTAAAAAAAAATGAACATCACATGCAAGAACATCACTGCTCTGTTTAGAGATTAGTTCCTGATTGTAAGGAACAATACTGTCCTAATTTTCCTGCACATGCTGAGAATAATCGACTGTTTTGCCTGATGAAAGGAAAGTGGGCTTGTGCAAAATCAGGATAAAGGAAATAGAAAATTCTGGAAGTTTCTTTCAGTTCGGTGTTAATATGGTTCTTGCTTATAGTACAGAAAAAAAGCGTTTTTGTTTTTCTGTACAGTGGGTGGTTTCAATAAGAACTAAAGCCAAAGCAAATGGAGTTGATCAAGAAGAGTAAAGTGTGGCATTTGATGGAAATATTTTGTCCCGTTCACAACAAAATATCCCAGCGAAAGTTCAGAGTAAGTGACAGTGCAGGTGCTTGTCTTCTGAAGAGCAGCAGCATTCATTCATTTGTTAATTTGTTCATCTTCAGACCTTGACCAGAACTAAAGACCTTGGAATCCTGAGTCAGGAATGTTCCCTTTGAGCATTAACAACCGTTTTAATTCAAATGTGCTAAACAAGAAAATTACTGAGCACTTTATCCTGGTCAGGATTTTGGTGGATCCAGAGCCTATCCCAGGAATGCTGGTCATTAGGTGGGACATGGGACAGGGGACCCGGATGCTGTAGCCAATTTGCCCACCGGCAGGTTTGGGAGGCTGGAAGAAATCGGACCACTCTGAGGAACACTGATAACTGCAAACAGACAGTAACCTGAGCTTCAGATAAATCTGGAAAAGCCTAGAGGTGTGATGCAGCAACACTGTGCTTTGATCTCTATGCAATGATGAGAATTTGAAATTTGTAGGTAATCTCACATTCAGGTGCTAGTGTGGATTTTGGGATGATGAAATCAAGCTACAGATCATAAATGCGAGGATAACAGTGCCATTACATAGAAAAACACTGTACAGGTGCCAGTAATTGCTGCTCTGATTCCAGTCTCCTCGAAGGTAATTGCATTTCTTCTACCTTTAATGCTGCGAGGAAATGTAAAAGCCGTGGGCTCTTTTAGCATCTTTGGTAAAATCCACCCACAGAGCAGATGGTGTAGCGGGTAAACATGCTTTGCTAAACTGACGCTTTAGCAAGGCAGGGTCTAAAGTGTCTCTTTTAATAGCAGCGGAGAAGTAACGCTGTGGTACAGGTCTCAGTGGTGTCTAGCTTGCAAGGTGTACTTCAAACATGTCACTTATTCCTTCTCTCACCTTTTTTATGCTAAATTAAGCTAGAGAAGAAGTTTGCAGGTAGAAAAATGCCTGAAAACTTAACAAGGGATGCAGCCAACAATGGGAAAGTGTAAGTGCAGACAGTTTATCTGTAATGCACAGATGCATATTACAGCTGATTGTGTAGGTGGGTTAGATACGCTGTGAGAGGCTGTTTGAATGGAATAGCAAGGTTAGTGATCAATCATTCCATGCAATACAATTTCTGTTCTTAATAGGAAACCACCAGGATGCCATGTAAATTGTTTAAATATGCAAGACAGCTGAGGGGAGGAAAAAAGCCATTATGAAGTGGATAATGGCTATACTGGTCGATGATTAAAAAGAAAAAGAGTGGTGTAGATACTGTGTTTCAGAAATGTGTGCCATGGTGAATGAGGTTTTTTGCGTATGGTTTCATGTAAATGTGGACATGGCCAGCGATGCAACAAACTAGAGAATAATTAAACTTCATGCAAATATATAGTGGACTGGGGCAGAACCCACCAATGGGTAGTGTGTAGAGTGCACGTGACCCATTAAAAAGAGCAGACACTTCTCCAAGGCAGAGCAAACAAACCAATAAAAACCCACCACCCAAGAAATAGACAAACAACCAACCCAGCAAGCAGATAAACCAACAAGCCAGTAAACAAACCAGCCAACAGACAGCCAAACAAGTAAATAAAGCAATACACCAACCAAGAAGCAAAAAACAATCTTGCAACATACAAGCAAGTAAACAAACTATCCAAAACAGACAAACAAGCAAATAAATAAAATCAATAAACCAACCAAAAAGCAAAGAAATAAACCAGCAAACAAAACAACCAGAAAGCAGATAAACAAACAAACAAGTTAAGAAACCAACAACAAGCAGACAAACAAGCAAACAAGTAAATTAAACAATACACCAACCAAGAAGCAAATAAATAAACCAGCAAGCAAAGAAACCAACAAACAAGCAAGTAAACAAACCAACCAAAAAACGGACAAACAAGCAAGGGAATAAATATAAACCAAGAATCAGGCAAACAAACAAATCACTAAACAAACAAACAAACAAGTAAACAAACATATGTATTTTTATTTGCAACTTACAACCTCCTTGTTGGGTCTTGGTTCTACTAAAATTCAGAATCAATTGAATCCAATTGTTGATAGCAAATAAGATGATGTGGGTGCCAAATCCTTTAGCCTAATCTTCTGTGCCAGTTTTCTTTTTAACCATAGGCTATATTTATATACAGTAAATCTGAAATTTGTACACTGAAATATTGACTTTTGGCTTCCGAGACTTCATGCAAGAAACGTGTCAATAGAGATGGAGAAGAAAAGCAGTTGGTCTGTTGGTGAGAAAAAAAAATTTGCCATCTACAACACCGGCACACTTCAGTTCATCAAAGGGAACATAATAAAGCTAATATTCCAGATAAATGTTCCATTTGATGTTTTGGATGCATGGTTTTTGTTTCCCCCTGCATGAATTAAAATCTGCATCTATTTGCATGCAGTAAAGTCAGCTTCATAACTGCCTCTCTGTTGCCTTTCATAAGTAATTACATTTTTAAGCAGCAGGAAAACTTAACCCATGCTGATTAGCACTGAGGAAAGTGCCTTCAGTCTTTTTTGTTCCTTCTGCATAATAGAGTGCACATAGATGCATCGCACCAGGAATAATAAGCAGGTGGAGATGATATTTACTCACAAAGTAGCTACACTATGCTTTACTATTTCTTCTGTGATAAAACATTATATGATTCAAGATTCAAGAAGCTTTATTGTCATTTCAACCACATATAGCTGACGCAGTACATAGTGAAATGAAACAACGTTTCTTTGATGGCTAGGTGAGGAATGTTTCCCAGGACTGATCTGATATATCTTCTCTTCAGGTCTGGTCTGAGGGACATCCTCATATTCATTTTCCTCCATGCTAGCTGGGGTGACTTGTTTCCATCCTTATCCTCCTGCCATGATGGAAATATTCAAACCCCTTAGTTATCTCCTTTTAGCTACAACAACCTCCACCAACTTACTGGTGATTGGAGCAATTTTAGACCATTCATATTGCAGTTCAAACAGTTTAAGGTCCAGACAAAGCCGTGTGTTAATTAAATAGGGTTGTTGAGTCATTGACCTGTTGCTCCATCCAGCATCTATTATAAAACTGGCAGATATACTGAAAAATTGATGGCATTTGGCAGGAAGGCAGCCCCAAAGATGCATGATGCACCCACCATGCTTTACAAAATTGTAATGTTTGTCTGATCTATGTACAGTTTTATCCCACAAACTAATAGTTTTGCAATGGACAAGTTGCTTGTGTCCAAAACAGTCTGCTCATCAGAATCAGGAAATGTTTTCTGGAGTTTCTTGCCTTTAAAGGAGTTTCTAGCAGTTATAAAATATTAAAAGCAATCATTTCACATGCTTGGACTATAAATGATTCATCGTCATATTCAACAGAGACATGAAAAGTACAGTGCTTTGTATGTTGTTATTATGTGTTTGAATGTAATTATCATTCAGAAATTCATCTAAGTGCAAAGGCATACAGTGAAATGGTCAGATATTTAGCATGAAATCCCAGTTGATCTTTTAAAAAAAAAAATTCCAGGCTGCTGTCTTAGCTCACACCTTTTGCCTCCCACTCGGCAAGTTTTATTCATTATGACTGATGCTGCCTTAATATGAACCAACATGGCTGTGTACAGGCTCGAGCCACTGTACTTTATCTCTGGGAAAAAAGAAACCTGCATCACTTTCTTGTAAGTCATGGCACCTCTGGGTGTTTTCGAGCAAGGAAGAAGGCATGCAGTTGCCATGACAATAGGTATAGAAATGAATATATTGTCCACATCCACAACTGGACGGCTGACCGAAAAGCAATAAAGGAAGGCTTGGAGAGTAAACACAACAAAAGAGTTTTTTTTAACCTTAATACACTTACCTTGTCATCACCTAGATAAGATTGTTGAATGTTTTCATCGAGTAGCTTTGTTCTCTGAGGAATCTTCTTTCCCAACATGTTCTAAAGGTGCATTTGATTCTGTGGCCCCTTGTGGAATAAGCACGAGAGGAGTTAGGCCTACAGGCATGCAGCATGTGGAGAAATTCGACTTTGCTGGATTAGAGGTATTGGGGATCCCACTAGGAAGAACTTTCATGTGAGTGAGCAGCCAGAAAGAATAAAGAACATGGATCACAACAATCATTAATTCATCCTTAGTAACTGCCTGGTCAGGCTTGTTTTAGTTCAATTATCCTATTAGTTTTTTGTATTTTGGGGGGAAATGATACAAGGTACAAGCAAATATAATAACCTAGGGAAGGAGATTCAATTGGTGAGAAAACAAACCATCCAACTGAGCTTCTGTTATTAGCTTCTCATTAGTATGATATCTTAAGAACCTTTGTAGGATTCATACAGGATCAGTCCCACCAATGAGTAGATTTTGGAACAGGGTAACAACAAGGACAAATGTCCTCCACTTGTCAGGAGACACATGCATCCCTGTCAGAGCTGTTTGTGTCAACTTCTACTTATTGAGACCAATTATGAAGCGGAGAGATGTAGCTAAGGTTGAGGAGGTGTCAGAGCCAGAATTCAGACACTGTGCTGACATTTCTTTCAGGGTGTTTTGCAGATTTTCCAAAGGGGCATGGAAGAAGGGTTCATATGTAATTCAAGAAAAAGAGAAAAAAAACAAAAACGCAAACAGCTTCCAGTTTAGGCCAAACCTTTTAAATCCAAACCACATATACATATACTTGGAGCACTGGTACACAATAACAGGAAATAAAACTACATATTCAAAAAGTCAAATTTTTTGGGGGTCAGTCAGTGGCCAAGCTTGAACTCATGACCTTCTCACCAAAATCCTCAACTTGGAGCCACTGATCCACCACTTCAAATCCTATAGATATAGTTATGCTTACATTTTCCCAATAATGCTACCTAAATAGCCTCCCCTTTAATTAGGACTTTAATTAATCAGCGACCTTTTTAGCACAATCAGAATTTAATTAAACGACACCTACTTTTCATACGTAATTTTTTTTTTCATTCCAGGAATTCACGCATCTTCTTTATTTTACTTCTATTAAAAAACGACAAATTAATTTCTCACTTTTATACTTGAGTGAATATTCCAGAGATTTTTTCTGTAGCAATGTCACAGTTTTCCCAGTTGTCATACACACTATGTGGCAGTAAAATTCTAAAATGCTTTAACTGAAGTGAGACACCAATGGACGTTTTGGTTTTGGGATGAAATTGAACACGTGGGCAAACACGTTGAAAAAATGGAAGTAAGACGAGTGTATGTACTGATAAGAGAGTGTTATGAGCTAGAACACTTCTTCCATTTTATTCCAGCTTTATTATATACTATGTGTGTGGTGTGTGTGTGTGTGTGTGTGTGTGTGAGCATACAGATGTTTTCTCTAGTCAGGATATCTATCTCTATCTATCACCATCTCCTATATATATATATATATATATATATATATATATATATATGTAATTAGCCTCTTATGTAATTATTAGTAATAATTAGCCTCTGACATTGTAATCTTCATGGCTTCTTCTGAAGCTCTTTACTGAGAGAGGTGAAACATCTCACTGGACTAATAATGAAATGATTATGGATAAAATGATTCAATGTGATGCCTTGATGAAGCTTCAGCACTGATCCCCTCACTTTAAATTCTCATCCATATGCCCAAAAGCTGTTTCAAAGCTATGCCATTGCTGGGAGAATACAAAAGTGGATATTTACCTCTAAGATAAGTTAGCTGTTCTGTGATGGAGTTGGCGAGAGCAGTAATGGTTCTCCTGGCAGTGGCATCCTTGTATTGGCTGGGAGACTCAACATGAACAAGACTCTGACATGAGTTTGTGTAATTCTGTCTGTCAGTGCTTCTAGGACTCCAGTGGAATTAAATCCACTCAGGTATTAGATAACGGATTAGAACGAATGCATTGATATAAACCTGTGACATGCAGCTGTGCTACTGATGGAGAAAATCAATCAATGTCCAGTTACTCAAGAGTTTTTTATTTATTTATTTATTTATTTTCAAAAATACACATGATTTTATGGCTTCATGCTTTTTTTGGTGTAAAAAACTCACCCACTTCATTATGCCTTATTTTAGTAGAGTTTATTTATTTATTCACACCTGATTTTGTGGCTTATTTCTCAAACTTGTGCAGATTTTGGTACTTTTGGTTTTTTTGAGAATTCTTTTTTTGTGGTAAAACACAATTTTGCTGAGATTTTGTGCTTTTTTGAAAAACAAACAAACAAACAAAAAAAAACCTGTTATTCTGCCTTTATTTCCCACAAATGTGTGGAAGTTTTTGGTGCTTTTTGTTTTTATTTTTACAGGAAGCTAGGAATTTATTTTTGGAATTAATGAAATTAAAAAAAGCACAGGATTGTTCTGATAAACTCCTACCAGTGAAGAAAGTTTACCAGTTCATTTACAAACTAGTAGGAATTTACAGCCAGGAATCCTTGGCTTGGCTTAAGACTTAAAAAGTGTTTTAAAAAGTGATCTCAGATGTGGATGTTTTATTAGTTTCTACAATTTTCAACACGATATTTTAATTGAAATTTAATTGAAATATTTGAATTGGTGAAATTGCATAAAAAAGCAGATGATTCTTCTTTTAAAATCCTGCTAGTGAAAACTCATATATAATAACTTTCTGAGAGAGCTGTACTAACTTTACACACACAAGAATGGATGAGGGTTTTGGGGGAATGTATTTTGTTATGATGTCATACAACAATTCTTCATTTCTGCGATTGTAAAATTCCTTGAATGTAATTAATAAACATTGAGAGACAGGATACAAGTTGGTATATTCAGTATAAGGAAAGATAGAAATAAATAAAATTGAGTAAAAAAACAAGGCTTCAGAATCTTCCTTAAAGGTCTGACTCAAAAATTCCTTCAGGATTTTTTTTTTTTGTCAAATAAACAGTTAGATATTCAGCACACACCTGGAAGTGTATACAATAATAATAATAATAATAATAATAATAATAATAATAATAATAATAATAATAATAATAATAATAAAAGCTATGTAAAGCAATCTCCATTCATTATGGCAATTTGTTAAGTTAATAGCATGTAGCTTGAATAAGTGCATGGAAATAAAAGCGAGCGATGACTCCACATCATTAGGCACTTTAATATTTTCCGGGGAACCGAAGAACTACAGTTGTCATTACAACGAGATATACAGTAAACCTTTCAGGATAACTCCGAATTACACTGAGAATAAAGCCTGATTTGTCACAGGCTGAAATCATTGTGTTAACAACATGAGTGCACATTAGGAATATAAAAGAGTGACAACAAAAACACACGAGGAGTGTTGTGAGCACTCCTTAAATCTCTGCACTTTTGCAGATAATGCTTTGGCACTTGCAATCGCTAGATGACCCTTTTTCTGAATCTTATGAGACTCCTGAGCTTCAATATCATCCCATATCTTTGTTATAATGTATCAGCAGTTTTAATAGACTGAGCTGATAAAAGCTTTTCTGTATTACTGCAGAAATTATGTTCAAACACAGCTAATGCGCAGGCTGGATCTCCTAGCTGTGTATTTTTACCTTGCAGATCAGGTCCGGAGCTGAAACCTTCAGCAAAAAAAACCCCAAAACAATTGTAAACAAAACCGTTGAACAAAAACAAAACAAAACTTAAAATTAGTCAGTTTTGGTGCCAAAAAAACAACCAGAGCTTAGCCATGCTAATATATTCATGCTAGCTATCTATACTGACTATAACACCATCAGAAGCACACAAGTTTTTTTTCAACTTGTCTACAATTGAATAGACAAAAGACTGAAAACAAGGAAAAAACTTTTTCAATCAAATTTGTTTACTACTTAAATTGTGTAATTCTAAAACACAATTAAAACGACCCCACTCCTATAACATTAGCTAGAGAACTAGCTGTTATGCTAGCCTGCTAGTTCTGAAATCACGGCCTGTTCAAGATGTATCAGAAAGATCGTATTTACGAGTTGAACCACCACCGCAAAGTCGGAATTACAAGTGGGGCATTTCTCAAAGTTTCAGAGTCGGTGGACGTGTCAGTAAGGAAACGTTTTTGACTGTAAATTTGTTGAATGTTTCTTTGTCTCAGAAGCTGATTTCTGTTATTATGTGTTTGTTTCATGCAGCAACAAGTGTTTTATTCCAGTTATAATATAGGTTTTTCAGCTGATTCCAAATGTTAACATTTTGAAAAAAGCAAAACAAGGCTGTTTTTTGTTCTTCGTTTCTAGAAGTTGTATTTTTCATAGTTTATTAAGAGAATTTACATCTCCGTCCTCTGTTTCAACAATTAGCTAATCTTTGCTAAGATACCCTACTACTGGAAAACAGCATATCTTTTCCCTCGATAACTTTTTCACTCTCTCTTTTGTACCTTTTTTGTTTCTGAAAGCAGTTTACTTCAACCCTCCACCACACTCATGGCCTTTCAGCCAGCCTGTTGGATCAGTGCCACTCTCGTTAGAAGCCGTTCCATGGTGCTCAATACACAGGTATTCATGCTCTAAAACTCCCTGAGTGTTTTAATGTGTGTGGTTGAAGCAGCTAAAGGAACACACGCTGGCTTTAAAAGCATGTTTTGTGAGACGCTGATATAGAAGGTGAAGAGTTATAGAGAGGAAATGCATGAAGTCCCCCCAAAAAAATTGCCATGGAGACAGAAAACATCTATTAGAATCACTTACTACTGTGCTGCTGAATTCTCGATTCTGATTGGTCAGATTGGTGAACACTAGGTTTATATGTATGTGGAAGGAGTCTCCAGTGACAGAAGTTTGTTTGTTTATTGAAAAGTGTTTTATCCCTTACATACACATTACAATGCAGGCTAGAAAACACAGAACAGCTTTTCAAAGTCAATACTGTTAAAGAATACATCATTCCCAACAGACAGATCAATATTTTAGCCTGACATATAAATATATTCAAAAGACCTGCTTTAATTTCCAGGCAGATCTGTCGCCATCTTGAATCAATTAGTCTAGAAATTCCTGTCTTTATGGACATCTAAAGAGCCAATGGCGGGATAAGCCCTTTCATCCCGCTGCTTTTTTTCCTCCTCTCCACTTTCATTTCTCTTGTCTAATCCCTCCGCTAAGCTGCACCGACCTCGAGGAGGGCCTGAAGTGTTCAATATGCACTCCATCCATTAGGAGCCCAAGTCGTCTGCCTCGCCGCCGACAGTGACAGGATTCAATTTCCATGGAAGTGACGAGCTTCTTCTGAGTGAATACAATAACACATTCGTAAGAAATGAATAATTAAAGACAGGAGGAGGAGGAGGAGGAAGCTATGGGGACCTGAGGAGGAAAAGTCGATGCGGGGAATAAAATTCCATTTTTCTGAAGCTGGGAGCACTTTGAGGAAAAGGTTTAAGGAGGCAGCGTGGCATTTACACCATCCTCGCTAGCTAGAGTGTGAAAATAGTACGTGAACACACAGTCTAGGTCTAAAATATCACATAATCACCTGTTTACACACTTTTTTCACGGAAAGATTGCCTACACTATCCATTACAGAAAGGTTGCATTCTCGTCACGTTGGTAATGTCGCATCCAAATGTTTGTTTTTTTTTTTTTCTTTTTTCTACTGTATGTGTTCAAACACATTATTTTATTATCATGGGAGTTCTACACATGAAGCATTTTGTAGACCTTTCAGGATTTTCTGTATTTTATTTGTTGTCTCAATTTGAGACTTTTGTGCTTTTTTGCAAAAAACTTCTCAAACTGGTATACTTGCAAGCCCAAGATTCTTCTTTTAAACTCTCACCATGTAAGACACATATGTAAAGACATGTACTCACATTCCACATGCCTAAATGTTGATGAAGTCGCATGTTCTGCAGAAAATCTGAGGAAATTCTGTGTGGCAAAATTGCAAGTTTCTCAAAATATCAAAAACTTAGCTTGATTTTTTTGTTCATTTCTGCAGGAAAAGTGAAATATCAGAATCATTTCTTTCTTTTTAATGCTAATTCATTAAAATCAACTCAATTCATGCTAGAGACCTACTGACTGATTAGCTCATGTTAGTGATTAGACAAAAAACACACACACAATATATATACATATATATACAGAGCTGAGGATTGCTAGGCAGCAGTAATAATGGTATTGTGCACAGGAGCAATGTTTACTGTGTCGAACATATATATATATATATATATATATATGTTCGACACATAATAATAATATTATACAGTAAACATTGCTCCTGTGCACAATACCATTATTACTGCTGCCTAGCAATCCTCAGCTCTGTAGCATAACTGCTCATGTCATGTTGGCTTTATTAGCCCATCTGTCATGTTGCGACCTTGTTGTGGGTCCGCATGACCCCGCCGGAAGCCACTCAAGTTGTTTTTCTGTTAGATGAAAGAAACCTGGAGCTGTGTTCAAACAGCAAACTTGAGTGCAGCACAAAACGAACCTTCACAAGTGGCATGAGCAGTGGTTTGCCTGTGAGGGGTTGGAGTTCACATGGCATGTTAGCATGCTCCACAAGAAATGCTGAGTCATGGATGTGAAAGCACAGGTATGGAGCACTGATTCACTACAAACAATTTTTTTTCCTGCTATTTTTATTTTCTGATTCATCATTTTCAAATATTATTATTATTATTATTATTGTTATTATTATTATAATTTATTTATTTATTTATTTTACAAATGGTTCATAAGCTGTTTTATGTGATTCATTAATTTTCTCATCTTTTTATTTATTATTTGTTTATTTATTTAGTTACTTATTTATTTATTTATTACAAATGCTTAAGTTATTTTAGCTTGTGATCCACAACACATGATTCATTTACATTCACATGTGTTTTTTTAAATACATGATTAATTTCTTTTCAAATGTGATTTTTACAAGAAATTCATAATTTTTTTTTATTACATGTGAGTCATTAATTTTCATGTGATTTTTACAAACAGTGCATTTTCCTCATGTGATTCACTAAATACAATTAATTTATTTCCACATGCGATTCTTTACAAATGATTAATTTATTTCTATGTTCTATTCCCCTAATTTATTTACTTTCACATTTTATTATTTTTATTTATTCATTTTTTTCATATGATTCATTTGCTGTCTCGTGGCTCATAATTTAATTCATTAATTTGGATTTTGTCATGGTGTTATTTTTTTTCCATGTTCATCTCTTTTGAAATGTGATTCCTTTTATTTTTTATGTGATATTTATCCACGATTCATTCATTTTCCAATGTGATTTTCACAAATGCTCTAGTTATTTCTCTAGTCACATGTTTTCACCCAAGATTCATTTACATCCACACAGTTCACTCTGTTTCACCTCTGATTTCAGCACGATTCGTTTACAACCAAACGTCTACATTTTTGTTTGATTCATTCATTTTTACATGGATCTGATTTTTCTCTCCATTTTTTAGAATGTCTAAATGGGGATGGGATTTTTTTCTTCTTTCTTTAATAATTGTTTCACAGAAATCACAGTGGAAATGACAACTGGGAAAATGAGCCACCAAGCCTATTTTTAACCGATTGTTTCACATAAAAATTGTATATCGGCTCGAGGAACTTCCAATGATGCATGACGACAGAGAAACAATGCGCTGACAATCCTGCTACAAAGCCTGCTGTCTCGCTCTTTGCTCTCTAAGGCAGAGGAGCTCTGTTCAAACAGGGGAAAATGGCTTGTTATTCAGACAAAACTAGCACTGTGGGTGTCTAACCCTTGCACACAAACATGTGCACACACGCACACACACGCACACACACAAACACACACAAACACACACAGATGCAATGTGAGAATAGAGCAGAATACCTGAGGAAGGAACAAAAAAGGGACCACTGGCATGGGAGCACAGAACCAATTAAATCCAACAATAGAGACAGTGCAGAAAAAAATGGGCCTTGAAACAGTTACACATCAGTGAAGAACTCAAAATTATTGCTTACCTCACATGACACGCTCGCTGGATTGAACTTTTCAACAATGCTGCTTTGTGAAGCTCTTTGTTTCCTGCCAATATCCAATTCTAATGCTGTTTTCATAGGGTTTTTTTTCTTTTTTGAAATGTGATTCATTCTTTTTTATACGATTTTTTTTGTGTTTATATCAAATGATCAGTTCATTTTGTCATGTTTTTTTTTGTTTGTTTTTACATATGATTCATTTCTTTTCAAATGTGAATTTTACAAATGATTACTTTTCATTCATTCATTCATTCATTCATTCATCCATTCATTCATTTTCACATGTGATGTATTTATTTATTTGATTGTTTGTTTGTTACAGATTTGAAATTTTTCTCATGTGATTCATTTATTTACACACATGATTCGCTACACATGATTCATTTACTTTAATAATTCCTTTAGTTTCACTTCACATCATTTTATTTAAAAAGTGAAAAAAGAGCTGTTACCATAGAAAAGATAGCATATTAGATCGAATGCATGAACATCACCAAAATACTTTGAACTTCCATGTGATTCATAAAGGGATTAAATGATTATATCTGTTGTTAAAAGTGCTGCTGAAATTAAACGAATTCACATATCTTCCTTATATTCTGGCTGTCTGTTTTTTTTTTTTTTTGCTCCTTGTGAAGTCATACCAACGTTATTCCTCCAGCCCTAAGCCTTTGTATCCCATGTTTGCTTTTGTGTTTTTTTCCTCAGGTTCAGGTTACCGATTGTTTGCCTATTAAAGAAAAAATTCTGATTAAAAACATCATATTGTACTGTGCAGCTTTCTAGTGTTGTATGAAAATATTCAGGATTATAACAGAGATATGATCTCAAATGTAGGCCAGAGGATTATCAAAACTCCCAGCATTTTTAATAATAAAGAATCCCACCCAATAAGAAAAAAAAAGCTTTAAATATAAAAAAATAAAAATAAACAATACACCGATGGATAACATTTCCCTGAAAAAACAAAGCAAAAAAAAAAAAATCAAATAAAAGGAGAGAAGAAATGATGCATATATTTGTGTACAGCCAAAATAGAGGAAGCTTGACTTCAAGACTTGGAAACTTGACATCAATCTTTTCGGCATGTCCTCTTTTGGAGCGATTTGATTTATTCATGTGTGTTTTGCGTTGAGCCTTGGGGGCTTTAGAGGGGAAAGCAGGCCACCGTCATCCCCGCTTCCCTTGCATTCTCGTTGCATCCCGCTGGTGTCAAATATTTGACCGTTTTTTTTTTGTTTTGTTTTTTTCAGAACGTTCTCCAGAATAATCCACAATTAATAGGTAAAATGTGAAATAGAGCGCTGTCATGGCCACACTCAAGAATAAATCCACCATAAATCTGCTTTCTTAAGGAGCCTCCTGGAGACTGTGTATATTGCTTCTGGGTACAGCTTTTGTTTCAAGTGTTTAATGCTCTTTTTTTACACATTGAAGCATGTTATTGTTGTTAGAGCAACCAATGAAGTCCTCTCGATTAGCCGCCATGTCTGAAACACAAAAAATGCATCAGAGTGTCAAATGTGCGTCGCTGCGGAATGTCGGACTGTGACGGATGAGCAGGATTACATGCTGTTTGCACCTGGCTGTCACAATTACGACACTTATGACGGGTGAAGGATGTCACTGAGATGAGGACGGAAAACTCTTGCAAGTTTTCTCTTAGAAGGAAATCTAAAGTAACCTGTGTGCCCTAATTATGCATGGATACAACTATATGGGATTTTTTTGGGTTCTTTTTGTGTTTGTGTTATCAATGACTGAGTGCTCTCACTTGTTCTGATCCACTGGGCTGATTTTCTCAATCTTTACGTACATTATAGTCAGGTCCAGAAGAATGTGGGTGGTAACACCATATTTGATCATTTTGCCCCAGTGGATTTGGATTTGAATGAAGTTAGTAGTTTCAGCTTTAATTCAAGGGGGTGAAAAAATATTGTATAAACAATATTTTTTTTCAGGCTAGACATACATGGACACCTGGAACCTATGAACATCACCAATTACAAACTTGTCCTCCCTTGAGCTGCTTTGCCAGGCCTTTACTTTACTACAGCTGCCTGCAGTTGCTACTTGTTTTGGTGCCTTGGGTTCTGTCTTCAGTAAATGAAAAACATGCTCAGGTAGGTCTGAGGTCAAGTGACTGACTCCATTAGACCCTTTTAGAACACTCTGTTTCTTTACCTTAAGAAGCTTTTGGGTTGCTTTCATGGTATGCTTTGGGTCATGATCCATCTGGACTGTGTTTCAGTTTTGCAGCATTTGACAGAAACAGAAAGTATAGCAGCTCAACACAATTCATCATGCTGGTTCTATCAGCAGTCACATCATCAATACACACCAGTGACCCGGTTCCATTAGCAGCCATGCATGCCCGTGCCACGACATCACCTCTGCCATGATTGACAGATGATGCAGTATGTTTGGATCATGAATTCTTCCTTCTCCATTCCATCATTCCTCTACAAGTTCATATTGGTTCCAGAGTCTGGTTGCAGAAGTGGGTTTTTTTTTTCTTTAGATGTTTTCTAGTAAAGTAATCTGGCATCTCTGTTCCTGATTGTTACCACTGGTTTGTTTTTCAAAATTAACCTTCTGTATTCACATTCATGAAGGCTTTCCTCGATTGTAGGGTTTGACAACAACTCATCAACCTCAAAGTCTTCTTGACTGGGCTAGATGTCATATAGGGGCTTTTCATGCACTTTAGTTATGTTTGGCTGGACTTCCGTTGTACCTGGTGTTGATTTGGCCACTGCTAAAGTTTCTTTCTCTCTGATAGGCCTGTTATTAAATTCAGCCTAATGATGGCTTCCTTCACTTTCACTGGAACATCTTTGGACCTCAAAGTGAGAATTCCCATGAGAGGCAACCAAATCCAAGCTCAATACCAGGAATCAACTTAATTCTTTTTTCCCTGAGGTCAAAAAATTTAGTTTGTTGTTATAATTTTCTTGGATGCAATTTGGTTTAACTGATATGGTGATATGATTTCTCAGTCAATTTGGATATCATTTGTTGTTGTTGTTCTTTCAGCTGCTCCCTGTTGAGGGTTGCCACAGTGGATCATTTGACCCACACATTTTGATTTGACACAGGTTTTATGCTGGATGCCCTTCCTGACACAGCCCTTCTGCAACCCTCAAATTTTATCTGGCCTTGGGACCAGCACTGAGAGTTAACTCTTCAGTGGCTGGGTTAGCTCCTTGCCTGGGAATCGAACCCGGATTGTGACAGTGATAGCATGGGATCCTGCTGCTGGACCACCAGGCGGCCGTACAGATTGGGTATAATTTATTCTCAATAAAAATTTTCATTTGTTTGATTATTATGTGCTTCCATGGTTCTTATTTTCCTGAAGTTTAAAACTGACTCTAGTGTGAATCAGTTAACTGATATAAGTATTGAAATGCAAATATTGAAATGTTGCTTCTGTTTTCTTCATGCCAGCAGATCATGTACGCTTTGATAGACAGGAGAAAGCTACAAGGAGCAAGTTGGTGGAGGAAGGCAGGAGGACGCCTATTAGTCATACACTTTATTGACGTGTTGTAGTAACAAACCTGAGGAGAGCTTCTTAATCACAAAATCCAGCCTCGCCATAACAAGGTTACATTATGTGTTTATGTTTAAGCGTTTACATATAAGTGTGTGCTAGACACCTCTTTTAAGATTTTAAAATGCGACATGAGGCTCTGCAAGAAAACAATTAAATAAGTCAAATTTATGCTTAATAGAAATGTGTGAATAAATAAATATAACTGTAATATTAAACAAATACAAATCTATAAATAAATAAATAAATTTCTAAACAATGTCTGTGTACATTAGGAAAATCTAACATTAAGAAAAAAAAATATATGCATGTAAAATAAAATCTTTTTTTTTTTTCAGTGATAATGAATAAAACAGCAAAACCCGGATATCTAATCTAATCTAATATTCTTTTTCCAAGTGATCCTGTTTTTCTGAGCATCTTGATGGTTTTTTGAAGCTTATTTTCCCGACACGTGAAACACAGGCTAGTTGAGAATCCACTAAAGCCAAATATAAAAGGACAGTAAAGCTCAGGAAGTTGGATAGATGCTAGAGTGCTTGTACTTATAGATGTTCTGATGAATGCTTAACAGGAAGTTAATGTCCTCAAAGCGGGGAAGAAGAAGACATCACTGAGGCTTTTAGATGCTTCTGATGACATATAGAGTGTTTTTGTGCTTCATAAGCCAGATTATGTAAACGACAGAGGATCTAAATCTTGCACTCGAGCTCATTTTCATCTTCAACCCTGAGGGACGTCGGAGGGAGGGACAGGCCTTCCAATTAAAAAATCTGCCATCACAATAGGATGAGTATTATTTTTCTTCCTTGCTGATGGAGGATTTAACAACAAGCTCCACAGGGGACAAACAAATGTCTTTAGAGGTTTTCAT
The DNA here is from genome assembly GCF_019097595.1 of Hemibagrus wyckioides. Taxonomy (NCBI): domain Eukaryota; kingdom Metazoa; phylum Chordata; class Actinopteri; order Siluriformes; family Bagridae; genus Hemibagrus; species Hemibagrus wyckioides. The sequence continues at coordinate 13,533,207 of NC_080725.1, forward strand.
CTAATTACCTCAATTTGACTGCATGCACTGCTAAATGAGGCTATCTGCAAAGTTTTTGTGGTTTTTTTTAACCCAAAATCAGGACCTTGTCCAAATAGGCAATTGAGGTCTTCATTGTAGATTTTTTCAGAAAGATATTTTACACCAACTTGCAAGAGATTTGAAAAGAAACTGTGTCATGACAAGAGCTCAGTGCATTTATAATTATTGCTTAGCGGCTGAAGAACCATCTGGCTGTATGGTTTAGTGTTTTCCTGCTTTTCTCCCCCCACTCCAAGTCAGGAAATGCTTGTTAGCTGATTAGTCCGTTTGTGGATTCTGAATAAGAACGGAATTTTGGTACTTTTGCTTTGTTTGCTGGTTTGGTTTTGGGAAGTAAAAAGTGAAAGTAAAAAATGGCTTCTGGGTGTGTAGTGCTGAAAACAATTTTGTTAACCTACTTTCCTCAGAAAAATCATGATGAAAACAAACCTTGTCCAACTGAATGCAGAAATTACAAAAATCACATAAAGTCGATGATAAATGAAAGATTCAGTCATCATCTAAGCATCTTTTTTCTGTCTCTGTCTCACCTTCATTTTTAAATCCAAAATTGACATAAATTGGTTCAATTTTAAATCTTAAAAATGATTGATTTAGTCAACTCAGAGTCGAATCACGCACCCCCCCCCCCCAATAGTTCCTATTGGAGGAGGCAATGAAAAGCAGGTACAAAAATAAATAAATAAAGAAATCATACAACAAATCATCAAGTGTAAACATTCAGTACTGGATTTAAAAAAAAACACACACACACAGCTCCTTCATTTACATACACTAATTACAATTCCTTTACTGCTGTGTGTGTTTTTTTTGTCTGTCTTCCTGCATCAGTGATTAGACTCTGCTCTTACACTTGAGAAATGACATTTCCTAACCACCCCCCACCCCCCATTTAGAAATGGTAAAATGTTTTGACACCAACATTTTCTGGAACTCGTTTAGAGGAATTCCGTGACTGAATCGTTGTTTTGATTACGTCTGGAGCCGTGTTCTCCACGCTGTTGTTGTGTCTATGAGCACATGCTCATGCAAACAGGTAATTTGATTCTGCTCTATGGAGAGTACTAATGCTGAGCCGTACACGCTACCTGTAAGTGCGCTGATTTGTCTCGTGTGAAATAAGGTATGCGAGGCTTGACCGGGCGCCATTTCAAGCCCCATTGAAACTCAATCTGTATTTCATCATTTTTCAATCAAACAGGAAAACTGCATATTAGCTTTTGTCACTTTTCATCAAATGCCTCAATTTTTTTCTTTTTTTTCAGAAATATCTTCAGAAAGTGCTGTCACAAATGGTTTGGTGTGACGAAATGCTTGGGAAACATGTCAGTCAGCGTGTAATGATGTACATGCCTTATTCCCTTTTCTTTCTCTCATATTTCTTCTTTATTCCCCTGCAACGTGAGAACATGGCCTTAATATGTCACTCTGAATTAGCCACATGACTGTTAAAGAAAGTCCTCATGGTGGATCAGAGAGGAGGATGCCAAGATTCAAGCGGATGGATTTTGACCGCATGTTTTGTAGCTTTTGAATGTTTCATACAAAGTTAAAATGCAGATAATAATGGTGGTGCACATTTTGTAGCTCAGGAGTGGAGCTCATGAATTTTTTCCCTCAGATAGCGTTTTGATTATAGACAGTGCCCTCTGGTCCACCATTCCAACACACCAGTCCAACACACCACTCCACAGTCCACCAGTCCAACTCACCTGACCACACTCTACCAGTCCAACGCACCAGTCCTACATACCAGTCCACAGTCAACCAGTCCAACACACCAGTCCAACACGCCTGTCCACCAATCCACAACACCAGACCACATTCTGCTAGTCCAACATACCAGTCCAACACATCGCCCCAAAATCTGCAACTTGGGCTGAGCTGTGGTGATTATTTAGGCCATGGCACATGATTTACATCACCTCATCAAAACATTGTCTTCCACATTAAACCATTCATTCACTGAGCCCTGACGTCCTGAGCATATGGGCATGGTCATACTGGAAGAGACCACACCCATCAGTCTAGAAATGTTACATCAGAAATATTTACTGATTTGCTGTTGACTTCCAAATCGAGCCAAATCTTGAGCATGAGTGCAAGTGACGATTTCATGAAATCCATTGTGACACGTCTAAAATTATCTTGAGAAACACATTCTGCACAGAAACCTGTTCAGACTGTGAAGGTTGAGCTGGTCAGGGCACGGAGGTGAGTGAGTAAGGACGTTGCGTTGGGGATACTACACTGAGGATTTACACAGGTGTGAGATTAGACCCCCGCAGCTCTTCTATCAGACTGACCGTATGACATGGAGAGCAGCTAGACTGAATCTAATCTTTAAAGTAAATATATAGCAGAGCTCGTAATAGAAAAGCAGGCAGGGAGGAATGAACTAATCTATCTGCGTTTGCACGTTGAGTCGAGCCGAGACAAGCCGAGCCGAGACGGATGGTGTTCTGAAACAGACAGCAGACGAGCTTTTTAAAGGGACTCGAAATGCTCGAGTGCAGCGTCACCATGCAACATAATGGCTGCTGATCAATATCTCTTTTCTCTGTTAATGGAAGCCCTTATAGCGTTTGCTGTATAAAAAAGAGGATGGGGCAGACGGTAATATGTGGTGGGTTGGAAGGATGGCGTCTGAGGAGGCTCATGTTCGTCTTGAACACAAAACATGACCTAGAAAAACTTAGATATCTTGATCTAACATTTTAGTTTGAGGTCAAAGTCCTTAAAGTGACAGTTCAGTTTCTCAGCGACGGATGGTGTTGCTCCAGAAAATGTTCACGATGGCGGAAGGGTTAGATGCTCGTTAGCAATAATTGTGCGCTACTCCACTTTATTTGAAATATTTAACAGCTATGGTTTAAAGGCTACTTAACAAACGCTCAAGTCAGCATCCAATAAAGTGGTTTATCTGCTTCAGTAAAGCCCCCAGGAGTGCGGTTTGGGAATTCATAAATGCTTAATACTGACAAAAGAATTAAATCTCAACATAATCTTCAGATATTCATTCATCTTGAGTAAGCACTTTATCCTGGTCAGGGTCGTGAATCCTGTCCTGGGAATGCTGGGCATGTGGAATGGAATCGGATGCCAATAAATCATAGGGAATCACACACACTTATTTAAATCTGGGGCAATTTAGAGTCACCAGTCCAAATATTGGAACAGACAACTTGGCAGAAACCCAGACCCGTCAAACCCTCAACAGACCAAAGCTCAGGATCAAACCAGGAATAGTAGAACCAGGATTTTACACCTTTCCAACATTCCGACTCATTCTTGCGTTATCATTATTGATTATGGATCTGCCTTTTTAGATATTCCTGAGCTCGGATCCCTGCTTGGAACTGGACTATATATAACTGAACGTCTTTACCTTTGCATCTTTTCCCATCTGTGGTCTGCTGTATGGATTTTCTCCCACAACATCTAATGCTTCTATAAAAGTCAACAACCTGGGGATGTCCAAAGGCATGCAAAGGATGAATGAACCCCTACTCACATCAGGAAGGGGAATCAGACATGCAAGTGTATGGATAGATATTGAGTATTGAAAATATCAGGCGTGTTTTGGGGAATAACGTGTTGTGCTGCTGTTATTAATAGATGAGACCAAACTATTGTGTAACAACATACTTAATGGTGTGATAAGACAATGGCACCAGACTTCTTGGTGGTTCCAGCAGGTTGTGGTGTACCTCCATAAAAAAGTCAGTCATGGACTGAGTTTAAAGTACGTGGTAAAGATTTCATAGCAATTCTATTCCAACTTCAGACATTTCCTCCTATTTGGTTGTGTCCATGTTGATGATTGAATGCCTTTGTCATGTCCCACTCCATAGTGGTGGTTAATATGAAGCTCATATGAAAGTAGACATTCAGGACATTAAGTATTTTAGTGTTTCATAAGTATACAGCTCAAACAAATTAAAGGAATACTTTGAAAACACATTAGATGCTTGATGTCTATGCTGATATGGACTGGGTAATGTGTTAGGAATGAAAGGATACCACAAGGATTCCACGGTGCCGGGCAGTGAGCACAGGGCCCACTAGAGAAGCTGGGTCCTCAGGCAACCCTCATGAAGTCTGTTTCTTATAGTTTGATCAGAGACATTCATACCAGTGGCCTGTGGAGATCATTTTGTAGGGCTCTGGCTCATCCTACTCATCCGGTTCCTCCTTGCACAAAGATGATGGGTCAAGGACCTTCTATGGCCCTGTCCAGCTCTCCTAGAGTAACTGCCTGTCTCCCTGAATCTCCTCCATGCTCTCGAGACTGTGCTGGCAGACACAGCAAACCTTCAGGCAATTGGAACATATTGATATGCCATTCTGGAGGAGCTGGACTGCCTGTGCAACCTCTGTAGGGTCCGGGTATCGCCTCAAAAAAGTTTTTTTTTTTTATTTTACTCGAATGTTTGTATCTTCAAAGTAAATGATGATATTAAACCCATTTCTGCTCTCTGAGATGCTCCAAGTGCTAAAATTTTATCTTCAACCACTAAAATTCTGTGTTATTCAAGGTAACAGAGAGAAAAAAATAAATGTCTCACACCAACAGAGAAAGCAAAGAAATGAGTCTTGACTAATTTTATATCAAACTCACAGCCAGAAAATCATTCATTTGTTTTATAATGATTGAAAATGTCCTAAAAGTTGATTGCAAACTAGTTTACTGGTAAAAAGCATTAAACTGCATTTTCTATCCCTGTTTATTTTAAGGCTGTAAGGCATGAACAACACACCAGCGATTTTAATAACCTGCCTCCAAATATGTGTAAATATTCATGCGTATTTATGGATATATTTTGCTGACTCGAAAAACATAGTGGTCAGATAAAAACAGTAAACAGGAGCTGACACTGTTATTCCTTTAAAAAAAATGACCAGTGGGACTTGGTTTATAATTAACACAGATTTTAACGGATATTAATGCATCAAGTGGAAATCTGGAGCGAGCAGGAACCCTTGTCCATGTCACCGTGGCCTAAATTTCGTTCTTTCTGTCTTGGGGTTTACCTGGAAGCAGGTTCATCCTGGTATGAGGAATGATTGCACATGTACAGCAGGAGCAGTGGAGATCATTCATCAGAGACCCTGGACAGTGTGAGGACAAAGGAGGCATTTATCTCCCCTAGAATGACATACAAAAAACAGGTCCATCACCCCTGAGGCATGTGCTGTGCTCTCGTTCTCGAGTCATATTCCTCTGTGTCTAATTAAGCAGTGCTGCCTTAACCATTTCTGAAGTGTAAAAAAAAATACGTGTCTTTAAATTTAGTGGGAAACACAGCAAGGCTTTTTTCAGAAAAAAAGTATTTGGGGATTTGTTCAAAATACACACTTTGTGAGAGAGAGTACATTTTATTCAATGGCTTTAGAAAGAAGGCAGGAAGTAAGCAAGCTGAAGCTGAAGGTTTATTCTTTGAGCACAGATAGATTTCAGTGTTGATGTGAGTGAGGTGAGTCACACTGATGCTTCCTGACAAGCTTAATTCCACCAGAGAGAAGACGACATTATGCATCATGAGGACGCTGCTGCCCCAACGCCTGCCTCAGGCTTTTCTTCTCGACCGGATCATATGAGAAAAACAGGAAGCTAAAAATAATAAGAGGTAGAAAAATGACATGTTGTAGCTGTGTGATATTCCACACTGGCAGCAAGGAGGAAGTTCCGGGAAAGAAAAAATCAACACCTCCTGACCGGTCAGAATCCAGAACAGCATTAAGCTGTAACTATTCAGCACATTATCTAACTCTTTTGTTTCATTACAGTTTTGAGAGAACTGACTCATGGAATGTTCCTGACCGTCACTGAGATGAATCAGACTCAGCTTTTTTCTCCTACACTGCAGCAGGAAGAGGAAGTGCGATTCTCAGATCAGATGCTCTGATCTTTACCACATTCATCCTTAAGGCCTTAGCTGAAACGTCACCTTGCCGAGTGACTGGAATTAAAACCTGCTTTAGCCAGGCGTCGCGGCCTTCTGCAAGTTGTACAAGAGGGTTCTGTGACACTTTAAACGTGAGCTGAAAGAGTTGAATAAGATGTAAGATTTAAATTAAGTTCTGGATTCTGATTGGTTAGCAGCTCGGACAGAAGTTTACATCAATATCAATATTAATGAATATGTCCTAATTTCCATGGCAACAGCTTGAGCACAGGAACATGTTCCAATGGAATATAGTTAAAAATGATTGTTGATAAGGTGAGTGTTAAGGTGAGGTTTATTTCAACTTGAGGGAAGGAGTCTCCAGTGCCAGGGCTTTGAAACGGGATGTTTTTCGCTGCTGGAAAGTCTTCAGGACAGAAACATGACATGCTACGAAAAAACAAGAAGCCGGTGATAGAATGTTGAGTAAGCAACTTTTATTATTATTATTTATTCTTTAAACCTTAAATGCAAATAGAAATGGATATAAAGTAAAGAATAAGGGTCTTTATCTTCCGACGAATTCCTATTAGCCCCTGCATGTCACACACAAGCTGTTCTTATGTCAAGTATGTTTGTAGCTCTGGTAGTACAGCCATAGTCTTGTTCATTGCTTGTAGGGTTTTTTTTTTTACTTTTTGCACTTTACACAGTAAAAGTCATTAAGTTTCACCTGCTATCTTGACATCTAGTAAAGTTACAAGTCAAAATAATCGACTATAAACTGTGCAAAAAGCAGGTATTAAATTTGTTTCCGTGAATTACTCACTAAAACACAATAAATTTTTTGTTTATTTCGAATTTTCTTCACATTACCTTTCTCAAAATGGGAGGTTACGTTTATTTTGTCTTTCTTTTGTCGTCTAGTCAGCAGTTATTATTGCTTTCAGGGATTTGCGGTAAGTAAATCAGGAGAAAAAAGCAGACCTTTCTGAAGGAGGAGGTATGGAAGAGTGGACTATTTTATTATTTTTAATTCGTGTCACACCAGAGTTTTGGCTTGCTGTTTTCTTACTGTTGCTTTGTACAAATTTAAAAAAATATATGTAATTAGCCGTCTCTTCCACAGGAAAAAAGTTTTGCTAGTGAAATTCTGTTTTTTTTTTCCTCTTTGCAAGTTTTTTTCTGGAATGTCAGCACCTATGAACCTGAAACCACAACCAAAAGGAATTAATTACCATTCAACATGGAAAAAAAACAACCAGCAGGTCCTAGCAGCTAGCAGTGTATAATAAACCCACATGTTCACCATAGACAGAACACAAACACTCTGTTTCTAACAATGCAGTTGTGTTTTTTTCCTTTTTTTTTAAGTGTTATTCAGAATTAGCTTTTTTTTTGGTGTGTGATTAAATGTGAACATCTGTCAAATAGCTGTCTTCTCACAGCGGCTGATGGGTTACACTGCTATGCTAAACTCGAAATGTCCTGAAGATGTTGGAAAGCTTTAATTCTAACACTGGAGACTCCTTCAATAATTGTTCAGTGAACCTGCCACAAATTAACGTTTGTTCACTTTCCTTTCCTAAAACAGAATCCTTTTGAAATCTGTCTAATCCGTGAAAAGCATTGACTATGAATGCTTACACCCAGTGTTGTTTGTTGCTATAGAAGCAACAGTTAAGCCCATGAATACAAGAGTATTAATATAAACATTAGCTACAGCATTTGGTGTAATTACTACGTTCTAAATCAGGCATGGAGGTGAGCTATGTAGTTTGGATGGTCAACATGTCTGATCTTTGCCTTCCTCGCCCACTTGTTGAAAACGGAAAAGGTCCTCTGCCTCTCGGAATCTAGTGCTGATATGTTGAAGTGATGAACAAATGTGTATTCAATGCCATTAGTTTAATTAGGATTTTGGAAGGTCCCTGAGGAGGAAGAAAAGGGGTCCTGAGTGGGATCCAACCAGACAGAGAGAGAGAAAGAGAGAGAGAGAGAGAGAGAGAGAGATGCTAATTACAGAGCTGGAAGTGTCTAGGTATAGGATAACACATCCCTGAGCTCAATACTGTTCCGTTCACACACACACACACACACATTGAAGTTGACTCTAAGCGTACCTAGCCTGAATGAGCAACCACATTTTCTTTTTCTGTACTATGAAAGCTGATTATAAAAAGATGCCACATGTTGAAGATCCTCGCTGTTCCTGGTTCATAACAACCCTTGAAGTTTTTCCCTCTTGTGACTCCGACCGGCTCTAAGAAACCATTTAAAAAACCCTGAAATTCTTGGCCTTGCTTTTCTTTACACAGCATTATTGTCACTGTATGGATTGTTCAAGCATTACACTTTGTGTACCAAAATAAATGCTGAAAAAAATACTCTATCTTCTTTTGTGGAAAAAAACAAACAGGATTAAATTAGATACATAAGTCATGATATTAGATGAGTTAGAGTCAAAAACATACCATTCACCTAAGGAAGCTATGAACATTTGGGATTCCGTGACTACAACCATTTGTTTAGTTCCCTCAAATCTAGGTCTATTATACTGAGAGTTGTAGAGCAGTGCTGGGAAACAGATAACTGATTTAATGAATTCCCACTATAACCCGTGTCATATAAAATGAACACAGATCTGGGAAGAGGTTTTTCAGATTCCTGTTATGTGCTATATAGTGCTGGGGACAGATGGGGCTGAGGGCTGGCTAGCATAGGACCATTTCTAATGTGTTCATTATGTGCTATATTAATATGGGAAACCTAGGACCCTGGAACCATAGGACCTTGGGAACACAGGACACTGGGCCTATAGAAAACTTTCTCATGTGTTCATGATGTACCATATAAATTCTGGGGATACAGGACACTGGTAACATAGGATCCTGGACGAGAAGGACCTTAGGAACATAGGACTCTTGGAAGAGTAGGACTTTGGGAGCATAGGACCTTGTGAAGAGGCTCTTCTGAAAAAGGACTTAGTGATCATAAAACCTTGCGAACATACTACTCTGGAAACATAAGCATACTACACTGGGAACAGTAGGACCTTGGGAAACAGGACCCAGGAAAGATATGACCTTAAGAACATAGGGCCTAGGAAGAGGAAGATCTTGGGAAAAGGATCCAGTGACTGGCTCATTGGGAACAAGACGATCTTGGTATCCTTAGACCTTGGGAATATTCAACCCTTGGAACATGCTACCTTGGGAACAGTTGGTCCTTGGGAACCCAGGGAACACAGGACTTTCGGAATACAGGAGACTGAAATGATAGTACTTTAAAGACATAGGACTGTGGGAACAGGAGGATCTTGGCATAATCATACCCTGAGAAAATATGACCCTGGGAACATACTACCTTGGGAACAGTAGGACCTTGGGAAAACAGGACCCTGGAAAGATAGGATCTTAAATACAGGACTTTGGGAACAGGAGGATCTTGGCATCATTAGACCCTTGGAACATATGACACTGGGAACATACTACCATGGAAACATAAGTACCCTGGGAACAGGAGGATCTTGACATCATAGGTTCTTACATAGGAACATAGGAACCTTTCTCATGTGTTCATTATGTGTCATATAAATCCTGGATACATTGTACCTTGGGAACCTTGGTAACTGGTTTTAAAGGACCCTGAGAACAGTAGGGACCTTGGGACCATAAGACCTTAGCATCACAGGTCCCAGGAACCTTTCTCATGTGTTCATCATGTGCCAGATAAATCTGAGAAACATAGGACCCTGGACAGATTGTGTCTTATATTCATATCCTTATCTCTACATTTAATGCATTAATATTCAGTTCCACCCCAATATACTTTATTTAGCTTTTGAATTAGCCTCTAATCCTTCAGTGGTATGAATCCTTACAGAATATTCCAGGACTGTAAGTTACTGTAGACAAGTCTACCAGAGGACTAAACAGGTTTACACAAATAAAATTATATTAAAAATAGAACATATAGAGAAAATAACAGACATGGATTAGACATCTAAATAATTACATACAAATTATTATAATAATAATTACATTTAAAATGCAGGAAATGAGTGCTGACAGGGTTTTTAATTAATTAATTAATTAATTAATTAATTTATTTATTTATTGCTGATTTATATAATAATTTAGCCCTTAAATAAATAAATAAAAATGTAAGCAAACATAGAATAAATAAATAAATAAATAAATAAATAAATAAATAAATAAATAAATAAATAAATAAATAAATAAATAAAATTCTTTTGGCAGAAAGACTTCAGGGACTGTCTATTGATTAACTAAAGTATACCATGTGTATATTTTTTTGGAATGTAACCACTATATTTTTAAATCTTTTATTTTGGTAATATTGGTACAAAAAAAAGAAACTGAACTTGCTTTTTGTGATCATGGTTTTCTTCTTCTGCTTCCTTGATGAAAGCTCAGAATATTTCTAAGGGGTGAATGTGTTCACAGAACAGTAAACCTACAATAGCAACAATTACCTACAATTTTAATAGCTTAACTTGGGTGGGGGGAGGTGTTTTAAGCACTAGATGTTAAATAGATTCTAATCTTAATTCAATATATATATAGTTCTGTGATGCTTTGTATAAAATTCACAAGGCCAGACGTGTTGTTGATTTGAAGAGTGGTGGATTACGGAACTTTTTCTACAATGACTTTTTCCTTGACTTTACATCCATATAGATGATTTAAATGTGAGATCAGAGTGACACGGACCACAGGGCAGATTGAAAGCTACACTTTGCACTTCTTCTTTAAGGCTTCACAGGATATTCAACCATGTAATTTTCAACCTTTAAAGAAACCTTTCTTGAAAAAAAAAATTCTTGTAAATAGACATCTGAATAATTTTAAAATTTTAGTTTTTTTTAATGATATCAGACCTTGTTAGTAGGTATTCTGTACACCAGTGACATCAGTTAAAGGGGTGAAAGGAATGAAGAGTTGTATTTTTTTATTTTTTAGCCAAATGACTGTCGATTTGTATGTTGTTCAGCCAAATGACAGTGGATTTGTATGTTCTATATACTTTCCTGAATTTCTCACAAAATGTGTTTACCTTTAGTAATCATACACCCTGAAGACAAAGTATGCTAAAATATACTCAGCCAGACTGAGTCCCATCATCAATCCTGAGTGACACATAAATCTAAAGATCTCACGAATGCGAATGAGATGCAGACGCTAACTTCATCTTCTCTCCAGTCCTAGAGTCGCAGACAGGAAACATCACACGTATCTTTATGTGGCAGACATCTTGTTAAAGAAAAGCAATGTCTTGCTTGCTTGTCTGGCGAAAGGTTTTGATTTCCTGACACTTCCGAGGTAGACGTGCCTGGATAAGACGCTCACCCTTTTGAATATGTCAATAAACTCAAAAAGGAGAAAAAAGGCAGGTGCTAAAAGGCTGGCCGACACATGTTAATGAGAGCTCTGTCTTGGGCTGGGAAGCTAATTAGTGTCAAAAAAAAAACTTGTTTTTTACATGTAATGCGTTTGTTATAATATGGTACGGTTTCTATAGTAATGCCTCATTCAGAGTGCACTGTGTGCTTGTGGAATTGTTAATATGGTTTTCTTGAAACATTTATGGAAGGAGTCTCCAGCGACAGAGGTCTTCATTTTAAAGAAGGTGACAAAAATAGAAAGTGAGTATGTACGTATGAACGTATGTTTATAGCTAATATATTGTACGTGAGAAGAGGAGCTAGCTTACAAGGAAAATAATCCACTTCAGGAATTTGTATTCCTAACTTAACGTCTCTGCAACCAATAAAGCATAGTGAATAAAACATGCCGGGTTCGTGACCTGGTTGTAGTACGGCGAGCGCCCGAGGCTCTGCGTTTGTGTTAGCATGGCGCGGGAGGTAAATGGAATTTATGCAGAGAGACGCATTAGCTGCCAAAAGCGAGTGGACGCACACTTAATATCTCCAGCTGGAGGTGGACAATCTCATTCCTCTCACTCCCAGGTTGCAACTCTTAGCTCTGCCTTCGTCTGAGAACAGATTTCGCTTGTCTCTGAGATGCTGGAGGACGCCACACTATGCCGCGACCTCAGCCTACACGCCTCTCCGGCTTCACAATGGATGTCTGAGAAATCATGAGCTCAAGCTCCAAATCTCAGCTCAACTCGATTAGCTGGATTTTTCCTTGCTTTCTAAAAGCCTACTTTTTATAATGCACCTTATTAATATTTGCCCATGTTCCTTGATAGAAAAAAATTGGATCTTGTGTGTAATTAGGAGGAAACTGACAGCTCACAGACGTTTACTCTTAGGAGAGAAAAAGTTGATTTCCTCCTTCTGAGATTTCCTCCTTCTGTATCTTAAGTAGTCTAGTGCTTTTATTTCAGTGACGACACCTTCATCCAAGGCCTCAGTGGTTTCTATTTGTACTAACTGTGGTATTCAGAGCTGCATTAAATCTTTCAGCTTGTTGGGAGAGTTTACATTAAATTGTATCTTCATCACAGATGCCTGGCACTATGTTGAGTAAAAAATCAGTAATTGCATTGCGTTTATTTATTTATTTTTTATACAGATTATAAACAAAGATTAATTCACTTGCATTTTTGGAAGGAGTTTCCAGTGTCAGTGCTTTGCAATGCAGAGGGAAAGTCTTTTACTCAGTAACATGTTACATGAAAACATGATAAAACTTTTTTTTTTTTTATTTAAAAAAAAAACAAAACAATTATTATTATTATTATTATTATTATTATTATTATTATTATTATTATTATTATTATTATTGTTATTGTTATCATCAATCTTGTTCTTCTTCTTATTATTATTATTATTATTAAATCTAATGTAATTATTAATTATATTATATTATTCTACTAATTATATTATACTACATGCATATTTTATTAAATATATTATTTAATATTTTTATTCATAATTTTTATTCATAATTATTATTATTATTATTATTATTATTACTATTATGTAATTATATAGGTAGCAAAAACATGCTCTTTTTTCCCTCATGGTCTTTCCTCAGCCTCACACTGAAGGGAAACATGTTTATTTCCTTGTGTGTGATGAGCTGGCAGCGAGGTACAGTGCAGCTGTCAGAAGTGATGGAGGGATTCACTAAAAGCGATGCCAGGAGGAGCTCCTGAAGGACTTTATTCCACACATCGCTGATGAGCTCGCTTGCGTCTCGTTTACACCACCAGACACCTGGCTTGGAGATTACATTACCGCTTTATGAGGCTGTTTTGGTGTCGTTAATAAGCACACCGGTCATCGCTTTATTGTTTGTGAATCTTCCTAGGTAAATAATTTTAACTGAAATCTAGTAAAAATCGCTGTGTTTTGTTTGTTCTTTCATGTTCCTCTGAGATCAGATGGCATGGTGAGCTGACGGAGCTAAAAGAGCCTTGAAGAAATTGAAGGCAATGTTGTCAAAAACTCCAGCAAGACTTTGGGATCATGTTTCCCGATCTAGACCACAGGGAATCTCGGATGACCTCGTGCCTGGGAGAGGGGTCACAGCTAGATGCCCTGGAACATCTGTCTTAATCGCTGGAGTCGGCTGGTGTGGTGCAGGATACCCAGGGTTAGCTTTTCATAACAGGCTCGGAAGTTCAGGATGGTTTTCTGTTTGGGTTTGAGAGGCAGACTCGGAGATGAGAAAGTGGAAACCCAGAGCTTTAGAGTTTCAGAATTAAAAATCCATAACAAAGTTCAGCATCTGGGAAATTGAGTAAGAAAACAAGCAAATAATGCTGTTAGAGAACATTCAGCTGTGATGTATATGTACAGAAGCACCTCACTGTTGAATTCTCAATTCTGATTGGTCAGAAATTATTGAATAATTTCCTATAAAAGCAGACAGTCGTGCAGATGAACTGAGAGTTTATCATAATGAACTCATATTACATAACTGATTCTATAATACCAGCTCATTCACAGGGGATTCCATAAGCATTTGACCCTGACCAGCACCCCATCTCCACCCCAACTGCTGTCGCAGTTAATAAGATGTCTTATTTCCAAGTGGTTGTTTAGAGAGAAAATTGATTCCACTTTTTTTTTTTTGTCTACGACTAATCCGAAATGGAATTAAAGCTATAAGCTAAGACGTGAGCTTGCTCAGGGCTTGTTCAGGATATGCTTGCTGCTGGGAGTTGTGCTGAATTGGCAAGTTCATGGGATCGTATCATGACGTCTCTGCTGAGATCTTTGTTGAGCATATGATTAGAAGGTGTCCGGGGCTTACAGGAAACCTGATTGATCGATACAGGGATTACATCTCAGTGCCGGCGCTCAGTGTTTATTGGCTTGTCATGTTGAGAGATGATGATACTCAAGGTGCCTTGACTTTGAAATTAGATCATGAAGAGGGTAAGGGATCAGATGTAAAAGGTTTTTTTTTTCTAAATACTTGGTACGGATCAGTAGAATAATTATGGGATGATTATTTTACCTGATTTAAGTGAGCTCTTCACTTTTTTGACTGATATGTTATTATGTAAGGAAAAATAATGAGTTAAAAGTTTTTTTTATCCATTTAGAGTTATATTTTATAGCTCCATCCTTCATGAAATGCTGACAGACAATGTCACAGTTTTAATACTTACATGTGATTTATGTAGCACATATGACTTCCTGTTGCTATGGCAACAATAATATATTTGAGTGAGTGGATTAACAGAACTGACCCATTTCCTGTCTGACGGTGTCCCTGATGTCTTGTGTGTGTGTTAGTATGGTAGTGCCATTTTCAAACTTTTCAAACCCCCCCCTTTTTTAGACAGAATTGGCCTGACCCCCTGAAGCGAGGCCTTGTGTATAAAAGCAGTCTATTTTTATTGTGCCTGCACACGGTATTTAGCTGAACAACATAATTCTGCTCTGATTGCCAAAGAGCATGGCTCAAGGTTGGGCCACTTAGCATAATTAGCAAGTACTTTATCACAAACGCACTCGATAGAGGCTCAGAAAAACATTCCAATTAATGTGAAGTATGTGAGAAGCCCTTTTATATTGTAGGTCAACAGACTGACTGGTCGCGTATTTGTCATCATTTAAAACTGGGAGGTATGGGATAATAATAGGATTTGAACAGGTCAGCTTTCCAAAGCTTCCGTATCACGTCATTTCAGCGATCGCCTGAGTCTCTGTGACTCGGAGTGACGGGGTTGTATATGGAAGCCGCACTGTATTTTAGGGCTTTGAATCCAAGGTG
Source organism: Hemibagrus wyckioides (assembly GCF_019097595.1). Taxonomy (NCBI): domain Eukaryota; kingdom Metazoa; phylum Chordata; class Actinopteri; order Siluriformes; family Bagridae; genus Hemibagrus; species Hemibagrus wyckioides. The sequence continues at coordinate 13,548,358 of NC_080725.1, forward strand.
TTCAGCACCAGAATCACTTCAATCAAATGAGGTGGAGTTTTTCTTAAACTATACTGAAATTTATCTAAGTGGAGAATTTTCCCATCTGAGGAGCCAAAGACTGGTTAGAATGAATGTCCCGGGAGGGAGGGAGGTAGGGAAGGAAGGAAGGAAGGAAGGAAGGAAGGAAGACTTCATATCGTAGAGATGTCTGTAATCCAACACTGACCCAGTGCTGAGTTGATTCTCTTTAATGATGCTGTTGTTACTTGTGTGGTGTTTTTGCCTTACTTGCATTAGACTCGCAAACCCAAGCTCCACCTGGAGCAGACACACAATCAGCCTGGACTAATGATAATAATGCAGTGAATGTATTGTGCCTTGCTAGATCACCATCATGAAAAAAACGCTGCGTGAAATAAAGCTGCTCGTCGCCTCTGTGTTCCAGGAAGGAGGCCTGTTTCTCCTCGTTTGCAAATAAACCCTTTTCCGAATAAACGCCACTCCACCAACACACACCCACACACCTATCCATAAAAGCCCTCAGGATGCAATCGGATGTGTGTTTGTGGGAGATAAAGACTCACTCACCACAGCTCATGAGCTGAGAGGTATGAACACTGGCATGGGCTGACAGAGAGAGAGAAAGAGAGAGAGAGAGAGAGAGAGAGAGAGAGACAGAAACAAAGCAAAAGCAAGAGAGAGAGGGAAAAAACGAGAAATGGAAACAAAGCAAAAGCAAGAGAGAGAGAGAGAGAGAGAGAGAGAGAGAGAGCTTCCTTTGTAGCATTTATTACTTTTCCCTTTAAGTGTAAATACTCAGCATTATAAGTGACTTATGGTTACTAAGATTGTCAGAATGTAGAGCATGCTCAAGGGCAGAAAAAACATTTTTTTTCTGACATCAAATTATTTTGTATTTGGAAAAATCTAAATCAGAATGCGTTGCTTCACCCATCTGAAAACACATTTGTAACACAGGGGAATCGCTAAACAGTAGCTCAGCTTCGGCACCGATTGTCTCCTGCTTTCTTTGATGTGAGGAGATTCTAACCAAACTAGCCTAACCTCAGCTGGCACAAAGGTCTCGTCACTTATCGTGTGGACGTTAACTCGGATTTGTGTTTGACTGCAGCGTGAATAGTTTTTATTAAAGCTGCTACATTAAAGGTGCGGTCTCGGATTTCGTATGCAGACTGATTAGCGCTAATCTGCTGAGCACTGCGCGAGCACTAAGAGTAGCCTAATTTTCAAGACGGCTATTATCAAGCTTTTGATGCTGCAAACTAATAAGCTTGTGTGAGCGTTAATGGCAAGCTGACACTGCTAAAATGAGCAATTTACACTCGTACTGGGGCAGCAGAATCAAGTCAGGAGCCGAGGAACATGAGGCAAAGACAAAGCAGAAGGAAAGACAGGAAGGACTGGTTAACTTCTCGTGGGATTGGGCCTTGATTTCATTCAGTCATTGGATAGGAGTTTGGGAGGAGCCTACTTATAGTCAAGTGTCAATCATAGTGACACTAGCCAATCATGGATATATATGGGGTCATGTAAGCAGAAGATAGAAAGCTTGTTTGAGCCTTTAGAGCAAATTTTAGAGGAAAAACAGTGGAAATGTTTGAAATCATTTATCCAATTGGCAATAATATTTCTCCTATTCGGATTTCGTCATAACAACACTTTCAAATAAACATTACTTCCTCTTCCAGTCAGGCTGTTACAGGAAACGAATTAGTGATTCATGGGGGTGATGACGGAGCAAGTGTTTCATTACACGTGTCACATCTCACTCACCAACAATGACATTTTAATTTGTAAAAAAATTAAAAAGAAGCGCTGTGTTTATGTTTATACATTTAGTGTTACATTGTTGTTATGGAATGACTTTAAGACTTTGGTTATCACGCTATTTTCTCCTTTAAATGCTGATTAGGCATCTTATTGTCTACAGCCGTCATACACATCTCTGCTCACAAGTGTGGCTATTTGGCCTGGACTCACAAAATGAAGCTTCATCTCAGTTAAAATATTGTGCCCAAGCAGCGCTGTGTGTTTGTTTAACTGACATCTGGGTAAAATGTAGCACCGTGTTTCATTAGCATTTGTGACTCATTTCGTGTGTAAACCTTATAGTGAGGAAGGTGTTTTTGTCAGGGCTGATTTGCAAAATTGTAGCCCTGGGAGAATTGAATTGTTATGTAAGTATTTATGCATAATAAAAAAAGGACGAAGGAAAAAAGCAGCTTGTATATCACCTGTATTGTGCAGATTTTGGCTTTAGGTTGTTGGATAAATCCCTTTTAAGTACACGGTCCATCTGTCCATTTTGGGACCTTTGTTCCTGTAATACCTCCGCTTGAGCTCTACACTCGATTCTCCAGTGACATGAAGTGGTTTATTCCATATAGCAGTCTTTCCATCACCTCACCAAAAAAGACATCATTCAACAGTTTTATTTAATAAACTCTGACATTAGAGACTCCTTCCTTTCCAGAAAATTTCCTAACATATGCAGCAAGTCCCCCTGAATGAGCTGTTACCATAGAAACAATCACTGCATATAAAACTGTAATTTGGATGTCACACCTTCTGACCAGTCAGAATTGAGAACTCAGCAGCACTGTGGTGTGATGGATTTGTTTCTGTTTACCTGTTGCTTCAGGAATCTTTATTCTGGTATTAGGTCACTTGTTAAGTACCGAGGCGACCCAAGATGTTGCTGCTCGGGTTGTAACTGTATTAAGCAAGCTACTGTACATCCATCAACTACAGAACTTAATTGCTTAAGCTAATGAGACTAAACATTTGCCCATTGCAGCATGTTGCCCTTCTGCATGCACACAGTGCATGCTGAGATCCAGATTATTTATAGACACTTTAATGTTGAGAGGCTGAACAAAGAGTTCTCACCAGGGTTGGGGAAATGCCACGTTTCATTTTTCACCCTCGAATTGGGACAAAACATCGCATCACCTGCACATCAGGGAACTAAAATGCTCTTGATCCATATTGTCAGGCGCTGACGGGATCCCTGCTGTGTCAAAAAAAGCAGCCAAAACATCAGAGTGCCAGGAGGGAGCGGTGTCCATAATGCCAGCTCGGGGGAACTTTCTCAAATACACAGCAGAAGGTCTGTTAGAAAGCCATGAAAGGGCTTCAAAAAAAAAAAAAAAAGAAGCAGAAATACAAGAAAGCTGTCAGAGCCTAGAAGTTAAAAAAGACAGGAATCATCCAAGTTTGGACTTTTGAGAGGGACCACAGGCAACACATCACGCCATGGTTCCCCTCTGCATGGCATCGTCTGGCCTTTTGCAATTACTGAGAACTCTTTATTTCTTCCGAGAGCGCTGGAAGTCCTTGGTCAGCCGTCATTGCGCAGATTCTTAATCACCAGCCTTGAGTAAATGTTGCATGGTCCAAAGATATTTTAATGACCTGCTTTGTGCCTACGAAGCTCACAAGGGGGAAAATAGGTAGTTAATTGAAGTGTCACTCAGTGCTGCATCATCCCTGTTCCTGCAGGAACGATCTGCTCAAATTTGTGCTTTTCAAAGTAAGACAGAGAGAAGATGCTGAGGCAACAACAAAGAGAACAGAGAGAAGATTACATGCTGTAGTGAGAGAAGGAAGGATGACAACACTGTATTGTGCTTTTATAGGGAAATAATCAGCATAAGGGTGATGTGATGAAGGTAGAGTTACTGTAACTACAGGTTCTGAATTGACTATTCCTCAGTAGTGTCATGTGTCGGTTAGGAGCTGAGGTGTCAATAATCTGGGTGTCAGTAGTTGAGGTGTCAGTAACTGAGATTTCAGTAAAGGAGATGTCAGTAGTCAAAGCATCAGCAGTTGACAGTAGTCGAGGTTTGGATAGGTGAGTTGTCTGTAGTCAGGGTAAGTAGTTGAGGTGTCAGGAGTTGAGGTGTCAGGAGCTGAGGTGTCAGTAATAAAGGTATCTGTAGTCGAAGTGTCAGTAAGTGACGTGTCAGCAGTAGTCTGGTATAGATAGTTGAGATGTGGGTAGGAGATTTGTCTGTAGTTGGAGTGTCAGTGGGTGATGTGTCAGTAATCAAGATGCTAGTAGCTGAGGTGTCAGCAGTCAAGGTGTCAGTAGTAATCATGCATCAGTAGTTGAGGTGTGGATAGGTGAGTTGTCTGTAGTCGGTGTCAGTAGTTCAGGTGTCAGGAACTGAGGCCTCAGTAATCAAAGTATCTGTAGTCAAGGTGCCAATCGTCATGGTGTCAGTAGGTGCCGTGTCAATAGCAATAATTTAGCGATAGACATGGTAGGTGAATTGTCTGTTTTCGTGTGGACAGTGGGTGATGTGTCAGTAATTAAGGTGTCATTAGTCGAGGTGTCTGTGGTCACAATGCCAGTAATCAAGGTGTCAGTTAGTTGAGGTGTCAGTAATCAAAGTGTCAGTATCTGAGGTGTCAGTACCTCAGATACTGACAGTCAGTAGTGATACTGTAGTCAGTACTACATCAATAGTTGAGGTTTTCAGTAGTTCAGAGAACTTTTAGATTTGTCTTCACAGCATTATAACAACTTCATGGCATACCAACTGATACATTTCGATATGATGTGGACATTTCATACAAAAATAAATCTCAGTTTTATTTAATTTATTGAGTAATAATTTGGACATATTTGATTTTAATGCACAGTGAATCATAAAATATAGTTGTATAATGCAAAACTGAAGGAGAAGTTGAAAAGTTTCGATTTCATTCTCACATGAAAGGAAATCTAATATTGGAGAGTGTTACAGAGGTTTAATGCAAGATTTAATATCACCTGAGTGAGTCGCCTTAATAATTAAAGATGGAGTCAGTTCCGATTTTTATCATTTGTCACTGTGATAGATTGCATTTGACTTGAGACTTGAAAACAAAAACAGATGTCTTATTGTTTTTGTCTTTTGGCTTTGATTGCATCATGCAGCAAGATCATTTCTGAATTCCTATTCACTTCTTATGGCTTCTATAGAATATAGAGTGATGCATTTGTTTGCACTCTTCACTCTTGACCATATTAATCACCACTGTCCCCGTAGGGTTGAGATTCTAGCCCTCTAGTATATACATGCTATATATCCAGTTAGTCCTCAGGATGACATGATTACTGCAATGTAAACATTGTTACCCATAATCCTCCTTGCTTTTGTGTCAGTAGTAGTGAGGTGACAGTATTCAAGGTGTCAGTAGCTGAGATGTGAGTAGTAGTGATGTGTCAGTAGCTGAGGTGCCAGTGGTCAAAGTGTCAGTAGTTGAGGTGTCAGTGGTCAGGGTGTGAGTGGATGACATGTCAGTAGAAGTGAGATGTCAGTAGTCAAGGTGTCAGTAGTTGTGGGCCTAGGAGTATACACATTATATATTTCTGGACTAGTTATTCATCAACACGACATTCTTACAGCAGAATAAACATCACCCATAATCCTCCTAGTTGTTTTTCTTCCATAAAGAATATTGTAATTTCTTTCTGAGAGGTGAAAGTCTGCGAGCTGTTTGCATAAATTAGCCCATCTGCAAACAGAAACGATTCCATTATTTTGTGAACATCCTCACAATGTGTTTAACCCTGTCCACTTGCTTGCTTGCTTTTGCACAACTCTCCACAGACTCCACTTTGCTGTTAGTCGAATGCAAGGATTTAACACGAACACGACTCTGGAGGGTTCTTAAGTCAGTGGGAATTTCGAATGATATTGTTCCATGCATGCACTGTGGCCGAGAAAATACATATTTATGAATGCCATGCCAAAGAAGTCTTCTTGAGTCATACGAGTGCCCAGCTCGCTCTTTAGAAATGAAAAAGTTCTTTATAATGCTGTTTTCTTTTCTGATCAGCGTTGCACAACTCACAGAAACTCGGCTTGTTATAAAAATGAAAAATGATGAAATATTATTACAGTGTGACACATACAAAGAAAAAAAATTACACCAGAGCACTGCTGAAATCCTGGTTGGTTAGAAGGTGTTGATGAATTCTTTAACAGCAGGTCTGATGGTAATGCAGATATTGTTTACATAATAACAACCCAAAAAATTATGTTTGGAGATGTTTATTTAACCTGTATGGAAGCTGTAACTAAGTTTCAGAGGAGTTTTGAGGTTATGCTTCTTTGTGGTATCTCTGTAACCAGACAAGGTAATTTTTTATTTTTTTTTAATTAACTTCAAGAGAGAGAAAAGAAATGTGGCTGTTGAGTGGATGGATGTTTATAGCTGCTATAATGTGAGTCATAACTTGTTCATAATACATTGTAATCTTTGGAAATTGCTGTGTTGTAAGAGAAATAAAACATTTCGTGACGTTCTGTTACAGGACAGTTAATCAACTCCACAGGGTTGTAACAGTAACTCTGCTCTATCACACCAACCTGTTGTGGATTAGTTTCCAACAACAACACACTGCAACATAGCTGTTTCCTCGGCTATGATTCATACAATACAAGCACTATACAGTCAGCACACACGTTTTAGATTCTAATTATTAATATATTTTTGTTGATCTTTGTTTGAAATTAAAACCTGCAAGATTGATTTGTCTATACATTCAATATTATACATTTCACTGATGCTTTATTCATAAATGTTGAAGGCAGAAGCTCCAGATGTTTCTGGCACAAAAAAAAATCATGTTTCACATGGAGGGCTAGACTACAGCGCAAAAGGTGTGTCGAAAGTTCATTTTCCATTCAGTTGATTAAACTGGAGTTGTGTCTTTTGCCTCAGGTGTAAATTAGCGACACGTGTGTTTCAGTCTGTCATTCACACACCGGTTTAAATTAATAAATTGTACTATTAAAGAGCACACGAAAAAGTGATTAAGTATTATTATATATCATTATAATTATAATGATGGACTCTTTTAACAACTTTCATACCGCTTTGGAATCTATGGCGGATTTTTTTTTTGCCAATTAAAAAATTAATCGGTTCATTGACTCGGTTCTTTGACTCGAGTAGTCGAGTCGGCTCTGTTGGCTGAGCTGGAGAGACGTTTGTAAAATGAATAGTAGAACGCAATCGGGAATCATTTGGAACACACTGAATGAAACGGTGGAAAAGTTGAAGCTGGGGGTGAAGGTGGCGATGGAACACTAGAGCTCTTAAATGACACTTCAGAACAATTTGTTAAAAGTGGCTTTTAGGGTGTTAGTGCATGCTTTAGTGGCACGGCGCTGTTTTAAGCATGTAACGCATCGCTGTTCGTTTTGAGAGAAAAAAATAACAAAACAGAAGGGTTTTTTGGTGGGGAGGAGGCGACGTGCGCACGCGCACTCTACTCCCTGCGCCCCAACTCCATTCAGGTCCAGCGCATCAACTTAAGTGTGGAGCCCCACGCGCGCCCCTGCGTTACTCGCGCCTGCATCTGCGCGCGTCCCCTGAACGCCACCTTTCTCCCCCACCCGCCCGCTTGCGCTTGCCTCAGTTGAGCGCTCCTTCAGCACTCGCTCCTCGTCTCTCCTCTCCTTCGCTGTGCGTGAGCATCGTTCGTCTTTCTCACCAGAGCGCGCGACCAGAGAAAGCGAGAGAGTGACGGAGCGCGTGGGGCGCACCGGGACTGCGTGACACACTGCAAAACCCGCACAACACAACCGTGATTTCTACTGGAACAACAGAGAGACAGTGAAAACACGCATACGTTATACGGGACGATTTTTTTTTCTAACAAAGCAGTCTGAAAGCGGAAACTCAACTCTGAGCTCGCGAGTCCACGTCTGCTCGCGCTTCATTTCCAGAAGAAGAGATGTTCTCTCCGTTCGCGCCCATTCTCCTGCTTGTCCTCTGCCTTACAGGATTCGGTAAGTGCACGCACACTTTATTATTCATTTAGCATGTAATCCGTGTTGTTTGGTTTTGTTGGTTGGTTTTTGGATGGGTTTGAGCTTGATGTCTTTGCGGGCGCGAGCGCTTTCCCGTGTCATCATCTAAGGGAAAGTGCCTTGCTGTGGAAAGGATAAAGAGTTCTCGGGCTTGTTTGCAATGCCGCAGAGTTCAGATAATGGCTTAAATTTGTACGTTTGGGTTATATTTATTTATTTTTTTCCTGGAGGAAACATCCGTGCTTATTACACATCACATCGAGATCATGCTGAAGTGTCCATTAGATCCAGCCTCAGATCTATGTGAGTGTAATATACCTATTGTTTACCCACAGCTCGTCAGGTTTAAATGTAATTTGTAATGTATTTTATGCATCAGATCCATAATCATATAGAGATTTATACAGCCCTGCTGCCTCTTGTCTCCAGAGTCCCTGGTTGCATCCTCGGGTTTGACATACGCATCTTCTCCTCATGCAGGTTTCCTGCAGGTTCCACGGTTTCCTCCAGCCTTCCCAAAAACATCCAGATTGGCAGATTAGCTGTGCTGGATTGCCCCTAGGCATGTATCAAAGTGTACTTTGCGCCCAGTTTTCCCGAGATAGGCTCTGGATCCACCGGGTCAGGATAAAGTATGCTGAGGATTTCATCAGGATGATCTGGATTTCATTTCATATCAGCTGTGAAGTTGGAGGAATCAGTATCACAGACAGACAGGCTTTATTTCCAACTTTCCTTTCTGATAAATGATGTGCAGCTTTTTGACTTTTTTTCTTTCTTGGAGGTCATATCAGACCCACATCTAGGGTTAAAAAGTTCATTAGTTCAGTTCTATATTAGAGGTTTAGAGACATCTATATGAAACACACACACACACCGACAGACAGACAGACAGACACACACACACACACACACACACAAGCATTTTATTTGAGAGGAATCCAGATAGTCATTAAGCAGTTTTGACACTTACATCTAACAAAAACTGTTTTGTCACACCTATTTGCAATAAAAAACGTCAAACCCAAGACCTTTATCTACTTCATATCTGCTTCAGATTTAAGCTGATATTCCATTGTGTGCACATACACACACACACACACACACGTTTGTAACTCACTCACATGTAGAAGTTTCTAGAACGCAGCTGAATCTGAATTATTTTTCTCTCTGGGTTTCCAGGCTCCCCAGAAGTCCAAACATCCTGCTGTGTTTTTTTATATACATATATCTCAATTAAATGATCTTAATTTAAATTTTCCTCTCAGCAGTACCTTTGGTGCTATTTGTTGATTTTTTTCTCTCTGTTTGTACTACAGGAGAAGCGATACGCAGCTGAGCAAACCCAATTAAACTGGAAACACGGTAGAAAATCCTCATTTGAATCTGACACGTGCAATAAAGCTTTTAACGCCGTCACTGTTCACGGCCGCACAGGAGCTCTAGATCGAATCTCCAGAGAGCGCTTTTATTACGACTTTTATGAGTGTGTGTGTGTCTGTGTGTGAGGATGTTCAGGCTAACAGGAGAGGGTTTATTTCCCTCATTCTTGTCTTGAGATGGAGTGTTTTGGGATGGGACCCAAATGAGCACTTCGGTTTGAATCACATGACGAGGAAACATGCAGGTCAGGAGGACAAGACATGGAGTTTGAAATTATTATTAATTATTTTTTAACAATACGCTGTAATCCATATGCATTATCTATTAAACGTCTTTCCTAAGGAATCTTGAGAAGTCTTGTGAAAAAAAAGCACCCTAATTGGCTTCCACACTTTTTTTTGAATACTTTCCTGTGAAACTAATTTACAGTCACTTTTTTGATTTCACATAATTGTGTTTTGATATTTCGCATACACACACACACACACACACACACACACACACACATACATACATACACACGTACCTCACACCCTTGTGACAGACGTTTCCCAAGGCTCTTCACTGCTTCGTTTCGCACAACCATTCGTCATCTTGGTGCAAAATCAAATAAAAAACAGATCTGGATCTTTCTAGGGTTAAAAATATAAAGTAGTGATCAGAAATGAATGACATTTTACAGCTTTTTCCTGTACTTCCTGTTTCTTTCAGCTCTAAGTGCTTAAAGTTATTTATACTTTATCAAAACGTACTTGTTAAATTCAGCCCATAAAGTCACTTGCTATGCTGTAGCTAGTGTGCTGATTGTAATGTTTTTCAGTTATCTACTCTTTGTATCAAAACGCTCTTGTAGCTAGCATACGGACTAGCCTGCTAACTAGTGAGCAGAATCAAAAAAGCGAGGAAGTGAATTTAATTAAGCTAAACAAATTTAGACGTGTCTGAAAAGCGGGAGGGTTTTTTTTTTCTTCACTTTGATTTGAAGACGATGTAATTACAAGTTTCAAGGTTACTTGGAAGCTACCAAGAAAACAATGCCACTCTTTTCGGGGGTTTAGTGAAAAGACTCTTGGTCAAGATGTTTCTTTAAGATTATTAACATTCTGGAAATGTGGATGTTTAATGGATGATTTAATTTCTTGTGATATGTTTACTCAAGTTTACTGTATCATTACCAATTACTGGATCATGATGATGATTATCAGTAGTGGAAAAAATTCACACCGAGTTATTACGAGTGACTCCAAGAATCAATCATGTTGTTAAAGGAGACAGAGTCGACTCACTCGCATGTTCTGTCACCGTCTCTCCCGTCAGATGCAGAAGTTATGGCAGATTCTGTTCCCATCCCATTCTCCCTTCTCACTGAACTCTTCCGTTTGACTGCAGACATTGTGGGAACTCTTTGAAAAGTCCTGCATGCAACCCGGGCACTTAGAGGCATTATGGGAAGCTATCAGGTGCGCCTGGCTGAATGGTCTGCGTCTCTACAAGCCTCCTGGGATGGATTTTTGTTCCCCCTCCCTTTCTAGCTCGGCAGATCCTTGTGTTACAGACAAAAGGCCGGGTTTATTTAGCATCTGCTGACAGCACAATGTGAGCTCTGTGGCTGGAGAAACATAAGCACAGGACTTGTTTGTGGGCTCCGACACATCTTCCACAGACCACATCTTTCATCCCCTATCCTCCATCCTCTATCCTCTATCCTTTATTTTCTATCCTCCATCCTGTATCCTCCATCCTCTATTCTTTATCCTCCATCCTTTTTCCTCCATCCTCTATCCTCCATCCTCTATCCTCCATCCTCCATTGTCTACCATCCATCCTCTATCCTCCATCCTCTATCCTCCATCCTTCATCCTCTATCGTCCATCCTCCATTCTTCATTCCCTATCCACCATCCCCTATCCTCCATTCTTCATCCCCTATCCTCCATCCTCTATCCTCCGACCACCATCCTTCATTCCCTATCCTCCATCTTCTATCCTCCATCCTTTATCCACCATTCTCTATCCTCCATTCTCCATCCTCTGTCCTCCAAACTCCATCCGCAATCTTCCATCCTCTATCTGAGTCTTTTATCCGTGCGACGTCTTGCAAGTGCAGAAACCAAGTTTTTTTTTTTATTAAAGTGGAAGGATTTTTACTGATAAAAATTTCACTCTCTGTGGACCACATGATGCTCTCACAATCATGATCCACAATCACAACTTGATGTCCTCTCTCTCTCTCTCTCTCTCTCTCTCTCTCTCTCTTTCTCTCTCTCTCTTACTTCCTGTCTCTCTTTCTCTCACACACTCCGTCTCACTCTTTCTCTCTTTTTGTCTCTCACTCACTCAGTCTCTCTCTCTTTCACTCACTCACTCACTCTCATTCTGTCTCTCTCTTTGTCTCTCATACTCTCTCTTTCTTCCTGACACTCTTTCTTTCACACTCTCAGTCTCTCCCTTTCTCTCTCTCTCTCTCTCTCTCTCTCTCTCTCTCTCTCTCTCTCTCTCTCTCTCTGTCTCTCTCTTTCTCTATTGGATTTCTTGGCATCTTCCTCTGCAGCTCTCTGATTGCTGCTGAGTTCCTGAAGGGATCGTGTTAACTGCTTAAGTGTCAGGAAGAAAAGAAAAAAGAGAGAGAGAGTGCCAGCGTTGACAGCAATGCTTCTCTGCTTCGCTATTCAGTTCCCTAGCCCACGCGCCAAAAAATGCCGGCAATCAGATGATGTCAGCGTCCCGGCTGACAATTAAAGCAGGCGTTTATCTGGAAACGCTGTGTAGCTCTGGAGCCAGAGCGGTTCCTCCTGCTGAGTCTGATCATTCTGAGACACTTTCATTAGGAATTTGCTAAAAAAGTGTGACGTTATTATTTTGTAATAATGGAATACATAGAAGCACAGTTCATTTAGTCGTTACTACGAAATAGTAGAAGAGGAGTCATTGTTACCACAGTGACAACTTTCTATTATTATTAGTATTACTAATATATACTGCAGCAGTTCTTTTTTTATAATTCCATGTATAGTTACAGTTAATGCTTTGGAATGTCAGATAAACTCTTCTGTCCTGACGTGCATATATCGGAACTGGAGACTCCTTCCAAAAATTAAAAAATTCTTCTTAAGCAAAACGTCACCATAGCAACAGCGATTCATTAAGTCTATTTCTGATTGCATTTAATCTCATCCGCATTACAGTCAGCTAGCTTGTCCTGATGATGATGATGATGTTTGCATTCTCTACTGAACACCATACTGAAGTAAGCAGGTTTTCCGTTTATGGTTTTCCGGTCACCGCAATGTTATGCTCCTTATCTGGCATGCTGGATCATCTCCCTCTCTTTCTCTCTCTCTTTGCGGTTGTGTAATTTGATCCCAGCCCAGACCGATTAGTCCATAAATAAGTCAGGAGAAAATAATAACGGAGGAGCAGGAGATGTAGGGGCTGCTCGGCGCAATCGGCGCACCATCTGAATCATTGCGAGTGCATCTCTGCTGATTATGGTGTGGGATAAATGGCCTCCGGATTGACATGCAACACAAATGGCAATACCAGCCATGCAGCAAAGACTATTAACATCTAAGAGGCAAGTCCGATAATGGGAGTCGCTGTAAACAATTCCTCAAAGCTTTCCGTCAGTGTAATCACACTGCAGTTCTGCGGACTGGCACTAAAGCGAGGCCTTCACTTTTTTTTTCCTTTTTATCTTTCATATTTAACAAAATCCGCTTCCTTTGCTTCTTCTATCTAAACCTTTCCATTTTTCTCCTGGACTCATTTGAGCCTTTTTGTATTTGTCGACTCTTTTCTCCGCACACAGTAATTCGATTGTTCGCTTGCTGGAGGGAGTAGTTTCAGGAAACATCGGAACGAATTTATTCCGAGAGTTTCACGCTCTATATTGCGACCATGAATCACTGAGACGCCTCCATGTATTTGTCCAGTGCCGATTGCGAGCACTTGTTATACGGTCTTTGCTGGCAGGGGTTGAGAGAGTAAATAAGCTGGTAAACGCGCTGACAGCCTTGTTAAATTCTGTGCAGGATGAGGCGAGGAAGACATATTTTGCGTTGCGGGATGGGAGGCACTGTGAAGGATTTGGCTGCTGATCTGATAAGGGCTTCGGTGTCTCTGGGAATTGTGTGACAGAGCACGGAATTATGGCCAGATTGACTTGGCTGGGTCTCTTTCCGGGTTTGCACGGAGACTGATCACGTGTTACAGGAGTAATGAGTATAGCTATGGTGGCATTCCGAGGGGGAAAAGGTGATGCTGCAGCATTGAGTGCAAGCACCGGACTGGTTTTATTGAGATTATTATAAATCAGTCGTAACAATGAAACAATCCTAGTCTCATATCACCATAAACATATTTCTGCTGCATTATTGTTTGTGAAAAAAGAAAGAAGAAAACTCTGAGAAACATGCCATATTGTGATGGAAAAGCAAAAGCTACAGCCATGGGAGCTTGTAATAATTGTTCTCTGCATGCAGCTTTGCACTACACTGATCTTGGGGAAAAAGTCATTTCTCTAAAGGACATCTTTAATAATGTTCCTGCAGCAAAAAATAGTTTAGCTCTCAAAAGAACGGAACAGTCTGAAATTAGCCAGGGCCACAGAGGTCACATCAAATTGCCAGAAGTTATGAGGTTTTCTCCTTCAAAACAACTTCTCCCTTAAGATTAGACATGGATTTAAAAAATCCAGTGATGTTATTTAACCGAACATCCCACACAGTATCAGTAGCCATTACGTGACATGATCGTTTTTAATTTTCTGCACAAAAATAACTTTCTGATCCAGATGTAATCATTGAGGAATAAAGCAGCACTTGCCATGCTGGTCTGGGGAAAACATCAACAATAGGGTGGTGTGGTTTTTTTTTAATGTAGCACTCTGATTTCTTTCAGATATTTTTAGGAAACAATACATTAATATACACAAATATTGTGTCCTGTATAAATGATTTTCTGGCCCTCAGAAGACCAGAACTCAAGCCAAATCACAGATGAGTGGAAAAAAGCAAATTAAAAAAAAAAAAAAATTCCAAACAGTAAACAAGTTTAAAGCTTAAAGCCTAAAGCTTAAAGTTAAACTTTAATCCTTAACCTCAAACCCTAAAATTTAAACCTAAACCTAACCCCTACAAATAAACCTAGCCCCTAACCTGAACCGCTAAACCCAACCCCTAAACCTAATCCTTAACCTCTAACCCCTGAACCTTAACCCTAACCCTGAACCCTAAATTTAAACCTTGCCCCTAACCTCAACCACTAAACCTAACCCTTAAACTTAAACCCTAACCTCTAATCCCTAACCCTAATTCTAACCTCTTAACTTAAACCTACCCCAACCCTAAATCTTAAAACTAACCCTAAGCCTAGTCCTATAAATCCCAACCACCAGCCGAAAACCCAACTCCAAGCCCTAATCCCTAACCATAAACCCAAAACTCATAACCCTAACCTAAGCTCATAATACACATAAAACATAAAATATTAATGTATTACTGTGTGTTGAATATTTAATCCCCTCATCCATACTGTAGTCCGGAAATGTTCGCTATTGTCCACCACACCTTTATCATCATCATTATCACCATCATCATTGTGTTGCTTGTTTAAAAGCGTGTTGTTCTGCCTGAACTTCCTCTCCACCCATAAATGACACCATCTGTACATTGACAGGAACTTGCTTTCAGTGCCTACGCAAATTGCTGTGGCACTATAAATTGAATCCTGGCACACTTAGAATTCAATCAGCTGCATCCATCGCACCACAAATCACACACCCGAGTCTAGCCACATCCGTTTTCCACGTACTCCCTTGGCTAGGGCCCAAATCGAAATGGTCCAGCTTGAGTTTGTGAAAGACGCACGACCATATCAGTCAAACGCAAAGGCTTTTACTCCAGGACCCGTTCACTTGGGATGAATGATGCGTCCTGAAAAAGAAAAAGATCCCAGCAGTTGTCAGAGATGTATGATTTAAAAAACATGTCATTAAATCTCCCATATACACACATATATACATGAATGCTTGATTTGATTTCCAAGTCTGGATCAGTTTGTAGCCCACTGTTTGGAAAATATGAAAGTACACCTCGAGTTTGTCTTGAGTCATCTGTCATAATCCGAGATCATGTGTTCAGTGAGCAGGCTAATCACAAGCCCGCTGATTAGCAACAAAATTCACTGCCTGCTTTTTTTAATAAGAAACAAGGCACTGGGGACCAAAGGGTGGCATCACCTCCGATTCCTGCCATTAAGCCGTCAGTCATTGGGAATCAATCTGTGCTAAGTTTGCGTGTTAGTTAATTAGCTTGCTGATTTTTCAGTGATTTTAGGTGCATGGAAGGGAAAGTGGAGAAGTGCATGACTAAGTCGGCAACAAGTCAATTTGCACGAAGGAAAAACAAGGCTTCTACATTAATCAGTTTTTAATTTCCTAATTTAGTAATGAAAATGTTGTATATGAAGGTACATCCCCAAGCAGCCTAAGGCTTCAGAACTGCCCCTGGGGTTGGTATATTTTCATGCTTCTCTGATTATCAGTTAAGAAGGCTTTATTTGTCACATATACATTACAGCACAGTGAAATTCTTTCCTCACGTATCTCATCTTTGGAGGGTTGGGGTCAGAGCACATGGTCATCCATGATGCAGTGCCCCGGGAGCAGGGGGTTGGGGGCCTTGCTCAAGCACCCAACGATAGCAGCTTGGCAGTGTTGGGGCTTGAAGCCGAATCTGATGATCAACAACTCAGAGCCTTAACCACTTGATCGATCACCACCCCCAGTTAATGAACTGTGCGCTACAGCAGGGTTTAATATTTCCTAACATGTAGCCTTTAATTACAGAATGCACAGATTCCTTTATTAAACCTGAATGTGGTCAGTAGATAGCAAGCACACTTCTCCTGCTCTCTTCACTGCTACCCTGACTTGTTCTTCTGGCCCCTAAGGGTCTTTTACTCACTACTTTACTTTCTGAATTTGTTTGATGGTATGTTGCACTTAGGTATGTGATGGAGAAAGGCAGGAGTTTCGTGTTAGAGTGCCTCAGGGTTCTTCCACATGATTCTCATGGCACTGCTTTTAACCCATTATGCCTGGGGTTATTGAGAGGGATGAGAGTCTGTGAAGGTGGTGGTGGTGCTGGTCTCACCCACTTACTGGGAAAAACCATGCACATATGAATACACATTTATCCATAATACATGTAATCAAACAAACCAATAATATATTACATAAATACCTCCATAAAATTCCAGAAAAAAAAAACAAAAACAAAAAACAGGTGCTTACACAGAGACACAGGTTCAGTAAATTCACACCGCTGTGCACCAACATCCCTAATGGAAATCAGGTGCAAATTATCATCTCTGACTTGAGGACAGCAGAGTGATAACGAGATGCTATCGTTGAGCACGATCATCTTTTTTAGGCTGAATCATCATGTGATTACAGCTTACAATCCAAATGTGAGAATAAAAGCCCCAAGCTGCATGCCAACTCTTCCGGAAGGAATCAGGCCTGGCGATAACTGTGACAGAGTTTTGTTTCCGGCGTCTTCTTTGTGGAAAACAACCAGCCGGTAATCATAATTAAGCCACAAGAATGAAGAAATCCTGTAGCAATTGTATGTAATAACAAACAACTGTTTCCACTCTAAGATAAACCTCTGTCTCATTGCACATTATTTTAGTGAGTAGCCAGTGAGAATAAGGGCAAATTTTCCGTCAGAGAACATAAATCGTTTTTTTCCTGAGAACAAATCGGTCCGTCCAGGGATTTACCTGTCATCTCCGACTCTTTGAACAGAAAACCTTAGAACTCTTGGTGGACCATGGCAAGCATTGGGATGAGAAGGTCATCATCACAGACTCTGGGAAGGTTGCTTTGGAGCCTGCTGAAAGACCCCTGGATATCACAAGGTCTCTGCCAGACTTTTTGATGTTGTCTGGAGACTCTGGGACACGAAGGCCAATAACAGACTTAGGGCTCAGCTGATGGCAAGGAGAATGTGAAGGTCTAGGGTTTGCAAAGAAATTGCTACTATCATCTATGAGTACTTAATATATCTTTGTATCTGACCTCGAATGGAGTGACCATATCAACAAAGGCAACACTTGACTCGTTCTTGAGGCAGCATTAGACCTGTCAAGACATTCAAACATGAAATGATATGATGTGACAGAGTGACTTTGACATATGCTTCCTTTGACATCGCTGACAGACTGTGTCTTCAAGCATTATACGTATGTGCAAGAACTTCCACCTCCACCTCCAATAGGAACCATGCTGAATACCTGATTCTTGAAACTTGTGCAGCAGTTTGACCGGTGATGCGTTTGGCAGAACGAAGCTCTGAGCTTGGGGAGACTTAATTAACTCTGCTCTGTCAGTGGCACTGCTCTTTGTTTAACCTTCCCGCCCATGAAGAATCCAGCCCTCACTTTCACTGTTGGCCTGAGAGGACGTCTTCATCTTTGAATTACAGGGAAGCAGGGTGGTCATTAGCTTCACACATTCTGCGAGTCGGTGCCAAGATGGTGCTGCTCTCATGACAGACTGGAGCTGGAGCAGATTTTCTCTCTGCACTTGACCAGGCATGTTTCACTGACACACTCCAAAGAGAAATTCCCTGTTAAAGCCTGATGATTAAGGGGGTTGTGTGAGTGTGTGTGTGTGTGTAGCTTGTCTTTAGTAACACAGACTTAAAAAATATGAAATCATACAGTGGTTTAGAGTGATCCCATGCAAGATTATACATTTCTGTCTTATTATTTTACCAGAACGTTCCATCTAAGTGAAAAATGTAGCACAAAAATATTTTCCATTAGAACACTAATACTCAGATAAATTTAGGATATTTGGCAGCTATTTGCAAGGCAGATGGAGATTCTTTTTTTACTGGATAATATGGAAAGTTCTCAACAAGCATCACCTGTTGGGTGGATAATATATTTGGAGCGAAATTCAATTAATAGTTTCAAAGAATGTTCATGATCTAGAGCACTTAAATTTTTTAAACCAAATGGAAAAAACAAACGTACTTCCAAATATATTGGAAACCCAACATCTACTTGATTATTTAGTTGAACCACTCATGAACCATTTTTTTGCACCAGGGATTGGAGTCCTTCTGTTTTGACTGATTTAATTCACCACTTAATAACCAGGATTTCTATTTATCATTAATTTTCCAATCATGACACTCCATTTGAACTTGCATTGGACTTTGATATTTGATAGAAGAAAGTTTTCAGTCTTCAAGAAAGAAATCTTTCTTTCTATTTTTTTGTCAAACTCAGGATCTGGAAAGCAAAAGTCCTCCAGATGTAAGAGATTTGTGTTTGTACTGTTCTAAGGTAAAAGATCCCACCCTTGAAATCCCTGGGAATAGAGGAAAGTGTTGAATCAGGTGTGTTAAATGAGGTAGAAAGATAAACAGTGCAGAGAGCGCTGAAGCCCTTAAGGCCTGGAGTCTGACACTTGGTTGTTGTAGCGCTTGACCATTATTCTAATGAAAATTTGTAATTCGAAATTGAGTTTGTTACTGGACCAGAATTAAGGTCTGTCAAATATATGTTGTTTTTAGGCCATATTGAGGGATCAGAAAAGCATGATACCAGTAAGCTGATGATGTTCAAGGTCTATGAGGCTTTTGACAGGATGGTTTCAAGTCCAGCTTGTTATAGACCCAAGGCAAGGTGTCTCCTTTGCAAAGACCTGGTATGATCTTTTTCTGGTTCTGTTCCTACTGACTGAAGATGGTAAATGACAGGAGGACCTGGAGTTGTCAGATACACTTCCTGTTTCTCTAGATCATCTCCAACACCAGTAGCTCTCCTGCATTGTCACATCATAGCCGAGCTGGGAACATGCCAGTGTATTGAATGAGTGGGCTGCGAGTTATGCCTCTGTTATTTCTTCCACATGCCACCAGCTGGAGGAGAAAGGCCCTTTCATATGGCCGTGTTAGCCATGTTGGACAAGCACTGCTTTGAACTTTGGCTTTTGCTGCCAGGCAACAGAAGCAAGTCAGCAAAACTGTGGCTAAACATGGCCGAGCGGAGGCTGTGTGGTGCATGAAAATGAGCGTCTTTTGGGGTTCGGGGATTTTAATTTGCTCAAGTTGCTCTAATTTTGTTTTTTTATTCAGATGTTTGTTTATTTGTCTCTATCTATGGAAGTAAGTCTTAATCAATAAAGTATTGGCCTGATTCTTGGCAGTTTTGTCAGAAAAGAGAATATATGGTTGGATGAATCAGTCAGTAGAGCAAAAGCGTCTATAATAGGTGCGATTCTTTTTTTCTCATATTTTGTATTCTTATTTACTTTACATTTATTCGTTCAGCACACGCTTTTATCCAGAGTGACTTAGAAAAGAGGAAATCCAAGCAGAATGTTTTCTTAAAGGCATCAACCAGGAAGAAAAAAAGCCTAAGTATAGTATTTGATTTGCCTTTTAAGTTGAATTGCAAAATTAGTGCTAAAAACATAAAAAAAAATATTTTCTATTGGTTTTAATTTAATTTATTGACCTTTTAGCATGTTACAGGTTCATAACAACATTTCTATTGATTATCATTTATGTAAATAAATTAAGTAATTTATTTCTTAATTATTATTTAATTTAATGTTATTTTATGCTATTTAGCTTTATTTTATTTTATTGACCTTTCAGCATTAGGTTAGCACAGGTTCATAACAACAATCATTATAAAAAACCCTAAATTATTTTGCTGTTACAATAAATCCATGCTAAAAATAACAAATTACTAATTTCGAAAATATGATGTTGTTTCAGAATCTGCACATAAAGACAGATGTTGATCTAGCGGATCTCGATATCTTAGGATGGCCGAGAAAAGAGAGAAAATACAATATGAAAAAAACAAACAAAACAGAAACATGTAGGTGTCAATCCCTAAGGCAGATAATGAAATTTTAAGAAATACAAAATCATGCTTGCAGCATTTTATTTTATTATTTTATTTTATTTTTTCACTTCTGGCAGTTCAGATTGAAATTTAGCCCAGTCCAGCTCAGAGCAGAGGCTGTGTTTTGTTCCAGATGTTTGTTTGGGCAAATGTTGGTCAAAAAGCTAGCACTCATGCTAAAAAAAAACAAAAAGAGTGTAGTGTAGAGCACTAGGGCTGTGGATCTGTTAAACCCTTTTGTGAAGGTATATATGTGAGTGTATATGTTAGCCCAGAATGAATTGAGAAAACAAGGCATTATACATAATTCACACTGAATATGATGCAACAGCGGGAAAGACTCAAAAGACAGAAAGACTAAAAATCCCAGAGATCCTGATTTTATACAGTATTGCTCCATTCACAGATGGCAAGTTCCTTTTGACATTTCTGTTCTCTTGTCTGCTGTATCATATGCTCCAGATCCCGCCTTTGCCTAGCCAGAGATCAGATTGATTAAGTGTTATTGCTGGGAAAAGCAGAAGCTATGTATATAGCTATTATTATTACCATAGGTCAAAGGACAGATTTTTTTTTTCTTCTTTTGTGTGTGTTATGGACAGGAAGGTGTATTTATTCCAGCAGCTTGTCCGATGCTGAATTTTCTAACCTTGTCCCTTCCACGTCTTTGGAATCCCAGTGACCGACTCGAATCCTGCTTCAGGCAACATTCAGCACATTCTTTTTTAAGCCTTACAATACGATCCGTATGTTCAAGCTATTTTAATGTGTCCCTCGGTGATGAAGACCTGCTTACAGATGTCTTCATTTAGCCAGCACGCCTCCACTCCTGCTAAACCATGTGCTAATTGCTAATAAATAGAACACCTGGGGTAATAATTAGCGATAATTCTACTTAGCTAATACGTTAGCTGTTTTCTAATTATTCTTCGACTGATTTCGTAATTTTTTTAAACACATTTAAACTAAAAAAACAACCAATAGTGTGTTGACTTTACGTTAACAAACATTTGGAAAAATGTAGTAGGACATTTTGAGGAAATGTTCAAATCAGAGTCAAATGAATACATTTGGTTTGTTTGTTTTTTGAGTCAAACGTTTCTTAAACTTTCGCTTAGAGGCATGCAGAGATCACGAGGCTTACAGTTTGTGCCTTGGGGTTAAGTTTAACAAATCGCATATACAAATATACAATAATTTCAGCCAAAAACACACTGATTTGAACACAGTGATTGAATTAAAGATATTGATTCACTGAGCGATTCAGAGTAGAATCATATCTCATTGGATTTCACTTAAAAGTGGACCGTTTCTCTCAGAGACCTTAGATCTGAATGTGATCCTTGTGTTCTACCAACACCAGAGAACAGCCGAGAGCCCACTAGGGTTCTGTTCAAGCAGACTACATTACAGAGTCATTTAAATGAGTCATTGAGTTTTGTTTTTCTAGAATCCCTATCGTTTTCTACCAGCTGTAGAAGAAACCTCCAAAACGTTCTGCTTAAAGCCAGGCAGAGTGAATGCCGCTCATTTTTGGGTTCTTTCTCATGGAAATCCTCTCACCCTCATTAGCTGTGCTCCTATTCTCTTCAACATTGTGCCAGTCTCTTGAGCTGGAGACATCGAGTTCCTTTTCGTGCACCTTTTGATGTCTTTGGCGTGCCGTCGGCTGCTTTTATGTCCATCTAGCCTGCATAAGTAAGTGTCCTTCTTTCAATAAATCTCCAAGCTGTCCTAGTTTGTTCGGCCTAATGAGCAGCCTCTTCATGTTCTCATTTCCATCTGATTAGGTTACACGCTGAGCCCGGATTTGTGACACGAGGCCCTTCTTTTGATTTCTCTTTAGCAATTTCTCGTCCACTGGATATGTTAATACGTTAGAAAACGCAGAACAATTAAGTCACACGTCTTTAAAGTTGTCGGGGGATGCTTGTGTATTGCTGTTGGAGATTTGACAAGGATTTATGATGCTAGATGAAGGCGAGCAAGACATCAAGCACATCACAAGTCATGTTTATGAGGGGAGATGAAGTCAGCCTCTGCTAATATATATAAGTAAGTGTGTGTGTGTGTGTGTGTGTGTGTCCAAACCCACTACTGATCCTGCCTTTAAAGGATAATGTAAGAATGTAAGATAATAGTAAGTACAGGAAAATAAACTAAATGGAAGGGAAAATGTGGAAGAAAAGGAAAGAAAAGAGAAAAACAATTTTTGAAACTGTCTTTTTTTTGGGATAGAAATTTAAAAAGCTTCATTTTATGAAGTTTTTTTTACCTGAGAGAAGGAATCTGAAAGAAATGTGGGAAAAACCCCCGAAACAAAACAGAAAATGAAAATAAAAGAGGAAAACCATCAATGTAAAAATTTCCAGAATTCTATTTTGCTCTCATTTTGTCTTTGTTGTGTTTGAGATATAGAAAGTTTCATTTTGTCAAGCCAGATACATAGAACACTAAAGAAGGAACCGGATGGATGAGACCATGTGAAGAAAAAAAAGAAAAGCATGCAGTTAAAAAAAAATCCAGAATTCTGTTTTGCTCTTACTTCCGTCTCTATTTTTGTTAGAAATAAATAAATCTTAATTTTCTGAAGTACAAGAGGAAAATAACCACAAAATAAAAATATGGAAAAAAACAACAAATAAACAAAAAACAAAACTCAAAACAAATGAAACGAATGTGCAAATAGAAAGCAATTGCTAAACTCTGAATTTTAATTCTACTGTGAGTGGGATTAATATTAATACGAATGCAAACTCATATTAAGCAGACTCATGTCTGAGGCTATCTCAGGAGGTTCTGTTCACCTTGAGCTGCTAAGGAAACCTGATAATGAATGAATGAATGAATGAATGAATGAATGAATGAATGAATGAATGAATGAATAAATAAATAAATAAATAAATAAATAAATAAAAACACATTTGTAAATGACTTCATTTGGAGCTCATGCACAGCCGATGCCATTGTTGCCAATTTGCCAATTAGGAAAGTAATAGTTCAGGGGGACTGGGCATGATGATGAGCTCGATGATGTTCTGGAAGCTTCTGCTTTCCATTTTCACTGCTGGATCTTCTTTCACAGGCAAAAACAAAGGCAACTCCACGCCGCTCCACTCTAGATTGCTCTAAAAGAGATTATTTCTAACAATAATCTAAATGAACTCGCTAAAACCCAAGCTCTTTTATTAGGAGAGAAGAAGGACTTATTTGAAGGTCATATTTCTGATTCGCTCAGCGATCTCTTCAAGATATTCTTTAGTGCATCACATTACCCAAGCCAAAGAATTCATTAGTTTTATGAGCCACGCTTCATATTTCACAGCAGATGAAACAGTTACGGCCCGATTCCGTACTCGACGTTTTCATCCTCAACGTCGTCGTGGTCGTCTGCCCGGGAAATGACTCCTGTTCTGCTGGTTCTCTTTTTATGATCTTCCTTATTATTAACAGGTGACGCAGAGCACTATTGAGCTTTTTTCATCCAATTACAATTTACCTGTGCAGCGCTTGCTTTGATCTCCTCCTGCTAGAAAGAGAAAAAGATTTTTTTTCAATAGAGAGTATTTCAAAAAGAAACTTTTGTCACATTAAAAGCATATATCAAAGAGTCAGTCCACTCTGAGGGGAAAAACACTGAGATTTTTGTTATTTATTTATTTATTTATTTTTATTTTTTACAGTGCAGACATGGTTTCATCTGATCAAAAAAAAAAAAAGAAGTTTAATTGATTTTCTCAAGAGGTGCACCTTCACGTTTCAGGCTATAAATTAGGCGGATTTCTTCCTGTTTATCCCGCATTCGTACTACACGCAATTCAAAGCTGCAGATTTAATTAAACGTCTTTATAGTCTATTAGCATTGATTCTGTAGCATGAGGTCTAGGTTTTGAACTTTGTTTTGAAAAGCAGGTGAAGGACAAGTGGCTGCTCTGAAAACTTAAAAGAACCTGGTTCCGCAGAAAACCTTTAAATCCCATTTTTCTGAAGAACCATCACAATATGAGGTCACGTCCAGCTAGAATATATAATAATATATGGTATAATAATTTCTCGATTGTGAATCCCATAAATTTGTCTCTTTTTGTCTTCACTGGTAGAATTGTAAAAGACGAATCCTGTGCTTGTGAAGGTTTCCCCTAAAAAAAAAAAAAAACCCAAAAGCACCAAAAACTCCACAAGTTAGATTGCAAATAAAAAACTACAACAAACTTGTTTTAATATGGAGCTTTTTGTTACTTTGTATTTTGTAGGAAAATTGATGTGACCTGATAAAAGTACACAGTTATAGATGGTTGTACTTGGCATGAGGGGCTGGGTTAAGAGGTGGAGTTTTGCTTGTGACTATATTTTTATGATATTCAATGAGATCTGATTGGTTTTCAAGGGTAATGAGGTCGGCTTTCCTTTGGCATGAACAATCATTACGTAGATCTTTAACTACACATATGTTTGATTTTTGTGTCAAATGACTTTACATGGCACTTCCCCACTCAAACCCCACCTGCAGATGCACCTTCATTCTTCGTTCTTCTCTAATTGAACCTCTCGGGCTATAGAAAGCTCAAAGAGACCAGCGCTGACCTGAGCTCTATCACTTAGACACTCTTTCGATTTTCCATAAACACTGTGGAGCTGTGAGTGTGTCAGTCATCATTTGAAGCTCTGTCTGAGCTCTATGAGGTGCCACTTTGACCTTTACACCAGAACTTGGGCAATTTAGCCACTGAAAGAAACCCTGACCTTTTTATAGGTGCTTAGTCTCAGCGGGCTGTCAATTAACTCCCGCCGAAGTGTACGGAGCGTGGGAATAAAGCTCACCTACAGGATATGAAAAGGCCTTTTCTCTAATAAGAATGATGATTTTAATTGCTTTTGGTACATTGGGTTGTGTTTAAAAGAAATGAACTGCCTCAAAATGATTCATGTGTCAAAAAGCTTTCAGAAGTTTCCGAAGATTCAAAATCTATTTTCTGGCACCGACATCAAGAATCATCTGTTGTGACGCCTTGGTTCTTTGTATCTTGCTTAGATGACGGATGTATTAGCACTATATACCCAGCAAGAATATACTAATACAATAAACTAATATACTGTATAAGGACTGTGTGAAGGATGAAGGTTGTTTCAATCTTTGATTATATGTTTAAATCTAAAACAAAAAATCAGCAAAACATGTTATTTTTATCACTTGATATTTACTCAAACATGAATTTTGACATCTAAGGACCTCACAATATTTTCTGGCATTTTGGTTTAAAATGTTCTTCAGGACGGAGAACTTGCACTTTTTTTTGGTAACAAACAGATTTTTTCTCTTTAAAAGAAAAACTTGCTAACAGTTACTATGCTTTGCCCCGACCTGTGCTGCATTAAAACGACCCCATCTTGGATTATTTTTTTATTATTACCACAAACCAGATCATATTTTATTCTGCTGGATAGGAACGTCAAATCCTGCTGCCCTGTATCTTCCACAGATCACACACGCTATAACTAAGCTGATGTATGGCACTCGTTTGTTTGTCAGCGTTCATATTTCCCGCTGTAGGTGCCTTTGATGTCACTGTGTTTCATTTCGAGTCTCATTTCCCTTCCGTCGGCTCATTGTGATCTATAACATCTTGTGGTGTCTGTTTCAGATTAAGTACACTTTCAACACGCCAAAACCTCTTCCTGTTCTCTCTAGAGGTGTGGTCATCACTTATGAATTGTGTTTATAACCACTGAATCTGTTGGAAGAATATCTCCAGAAATACCCTGTTCAAGACTCCAGGCCTATGGTTTGGCATATTTCTTGGTGGCATGACCTGGATTGCACACTTGAACACCTTGCTGTCATCCACTGCTAAGGTATGAAGGTCCAAGAAGGAAGTAGCCTGATTCTTTAGCCCCAATGCTAAGTACACTCTAGGCACACTAAATCCTGCCATTTCTAATTCTTGAATTGTACTTCTTTTTTAAGTAGCTTTTATTTGTCACATATACATTACTCCACAGTGAAATTTTTGAGCTCGGAGCACAGGGTCAGCCACAATGCAGTGCCCCTGGAGTGGGGGGAATGGGGAGTGCTGGGGTTCCTTGCTCAAGGGCCCAAGGGTGGCAGTGCTAAGGGTTGAACCCTGCTTTTCCAATCAACATTGGAGAGCCTTAACCACTTGAGCAAGTGTTTACCTTAGTTATGAAGTGTATTTATAACATGCTAGAGCCCCAATTTGATGAATCTATCTAAAAACACTGTTTATGTCTCCAGGCTTATAGTTTGGCACATTTCTTGGTGCCGTAACGCGGAATTGCTTACTAAAATCATCCTGTCATCTATTACTAATGTATAAGGCTCCAAGAATGAAGTAGCCTGATTCTTTAGACCTGTGTTAAGTAGACTCTTAAAACCGAAAACATCTATCAGGGGTAGTGGTAGCTCAAGTGGTCAAGGCACAGTGTTGTTGATCAGAAGAATAGGGTTCAAGCCCCAACACCACCAAGCTGCCATTGTTGGACCCCTGAGCAAGGACCTCTCTGCTCCAGGTGTATCAAGTTGTATCCTGTATCAAGGTGACCCTACGCTCTGACCCCAAAAATTTGGGATATGCAAAGAAAGAATTTCACTGTGCTGTAATGTATAAGTTATAATAATAATAAAGACCACTATTTCTACTTAAAACTCCAGTTTGCTTATCAGCTCACAATTTCCTCCAACTTGGTGCCATGACCCGTAGAGAGGCACCAATCTGTCGCATGTCGCTGTAAACTAAATGAAGTTATCTACTGATTCTTGAGCCTTGTGTTGGATTGAGTGCTTTTGGCAACATGTTTTGGATTCATTAATCATATCTGAAGAAACAGGAACATCTCATGAGCCGATTCAGACTTTTGGACCAGACTTGAATTTGGCAGGAATTCTTGCAGAACTCACTGGCTGCAATTGATATTACACAGCTGCCAATTTGAACATCTCTGAATTACAGAAAATCATTGTGTCTGTCAGGATTGTGGAGAGTGTTGATGATGGTTGAGTTCGATATTTCGAGCTTTTTAGCACGAAATGTGCTCATTTATACATGGAGACGTGGAGATGTTTACTTTAAAAGCTTTATGTGCTGAACAATTGGCAGAAAAAAGGGCTTCACTGATCGAAATGACTGTTCTAGGCTGTTCTTACATGCTGAGGCATTTTCTCTCTCACTTTAACTTTCTCTCTCATGCAATGGACTGCCAAATGAAACAATTTGCTCCAGTGATACTTCACGAGGCTCCCTAATGTTTAGGTTGCTTTAACGTTTCATAGCTTCACAGGTATCATGAGGTTCCTCCTGCTGAGACCCTGAAATGCTGTCTCAACCCACTACACATTTTTTTTATGGTGATGATTTTATTTGTTAGAGAAATTTGGTATGTCTTTTCTTAATCACCATGGCTCCCATTTTCCCACACGTGTTGGTTGGTTTTTCTCCCTGCTCCCAGAGCTGCCCTCCTCATTTAATGCATGAACTTGTGCAATAATAATGCTGCTTAATTGCAGAAATGATTATGATGTGTGCTACACCGTATGTGGAAACAGTTATCAAGAGGAAGTAAATCAAAAATAAGTAAACGTGTAATTACAGCATAAATACAGTAGGTGTGTGAGTGAGAAGGACTTTCAGTATGCGCTTATGGCTGTTTAGCAGAAATGATGCTTAGTAGTTTATTGGACCATATTGGCATCATTATGTGAATAGATTGCAAAGCTGTGAGCATCTATGCTACACGCTGGTATAGTAGAATTAGCTGTTTATAGACAGGGAAGCACTTTATAGTCGTTGTACTATGATGTCATCAGGAGGTGTTACTAGTACTGGTTGCCGTAGTGATAGTCAATCAATGGCTGGTGAGGCAATCATTTAGAGTAAATTTTCTTACTGTATGCTCTACTTCTCTCATTTTCACTCCCATTTCTGCCACTTCGCTGGACACGCCCAAATCCGTTTTCCAAGGCAAAAATTTCTGTCATTCATCTCACTTATGAATGATCTCTTGTTCTATAAACAGATCAAATGTAGCTTGCACTTCTTCAAGAAATATTTGCTGTGGGATAAAAAGGGAATAAAAATTACTTCAGGATCAAAGCATGTATTTTTGAGTGTTAATGACATGTCATGACTGGATGGTATGACACTGAAAGGTTACGTTCTTCCTGTATCATACTCGGGTTCTTACTTGCCACATAAAGGGCACTCAGGAACATGAAGGACGCTTGTTTCAGCTCAGAATCCCTCGGCTTCTTTCTCCTGCTGCCGTGCGTTCCCTGGCATTTCGCGGATCGGTCGGGTGGTTAATTCTGCCGCAGAGTGAAAAAAGTGCAACGTGAGTAAAAGTTTTGCTCGACGTGCGTGCAGGAGGACTTGTCAGCTTTGATTTATTAAGTGTAGCTGTTTCCCCGACCGCCGCTAACTTGTCAGTCATGACAAAATGGATGAGTCTCATAGCTCACTGAATCTCGATTGGCTTTTTTTTTTCCGGGACACAGAAATAAGATGCCTGTCTTCATCTAATATTGGGATTTTGATAAATTCATGCTTCACCATGTATGTAACTGAGAGGCTGGGGCTCCTGAGCAAGTCTTTCATCTTCATTTCCCTTCGTGACCTTGTCAGG
Organism: Hemibagrus wyckioides; assembly: GCF_019097595.1. Classification (NCBI taxonomy): domain Eukaryota; kingdom Metazoa; phylum Chordata; class Actinopteri; order Siluriformes; family Bagridae; genus Hemibagrus; species Hemibagrus wyckioides. The sequence continues at coordinate 13,577,126 of NC_080725.1, forward strand.
AATCCTGTCCAGATTGGGAAGTGATCCTCAGCTCTACGAGGGTCAAGCTGGTGCCCTCAAGCTTCCAGTGCAGAACTTTGTTGTGAGAATCCAGCATCATATCCTGATATCCTGTGGATAAGTGACTGACCAGACGTTCTCTGTCCTACTACTTCCTTACTTTTTTACACAGATTTAACCGGTGCTTGTATATGACAGGACATGAAACCACTTATATTATCGGTGTCCTAATTCGTGTGCATGATAAACTGCTTCCCCACTAGGAAGTGTGATTGCTGATTTGAGATGCAGCCCTAGTGTTTCCCTGCAGGAAGGAAATTCCCAAACACCCTTTAATGAGGTCTCTGTGTGTGTGTGTGTGTGTGTGTTAGAGAGGCAGTCGAATGTCAAGTACATTTCTTTCATGATCTTTCTCCACTTTTTGTTATAGAACTTAAATTTCTTGCGCCTCAGCCATTAAAAAAATATTCCAAATAAATAAATAAATAAATAAATAAATAAATAAATAAATAAATGACATGCGTTTGATGAATGAAGATGTTAGGAATGAATTAAATCCTGTAATATTTAACTGCCAATTTTTCCCCCCAGAATGGACAGACCTGTCTAATCAATATTTAATGTATATTTATAATGTTGTGTCCAGCATGTATTATTTGGCTCTCTGCTCATCGATCTGGTGGCGGCAGTGGTGGTGCTCAACGATTCTCCAAGCAAAAGCAATGGAGGATGTAAATCCCGCTCATCGATAGCTATTTATATGATGCTCACTCACAGCAGGAGAAGCTCAGGAAAGCCAGAGATATTGCTTTTGATTTAAAAAAAAAAATTCATTAATCTAGCTAAACCTTGTAGACCTTGTAAATTCTTTAGGATGTCATATACATTGCTCAATTTACTATCTGTCGTGTACAATTTAAGCACATTCTCAAACGTCCTGAACTAAATGCAAACACTTCAAGCCAAGAAGCACAAACACTGAGATGAGCATTTAATATTGTGAGACTTTCAGCGTTGCTTCACCTGAGGAAGATGAAGCACGTCACACATTCGTATGAAAGCAATTCATCGATCGGGGGTTCTCACCCAGAAAGCAATATTGTGTGTCGTTTAGCTGCCTGCTGTTCGTCGTCTATATCGAATCTGTCATTCAGGGCTGTTGCTGTGCAGCAATTCATTTACCATGTCCAAAAACAACCCAGCTTTCGCTTGAGGACTGGAGCTTGTCATTAACTTAAATATGGGCTCGTTTTTCACAATTTGGTCAATGTTTCAGGATCTTTGTGTAAAAAAAATGTTACGTCCGAGAGGCCAAGATGAGCTGGCTGATCTCAGTGTAGGCATTTAAAGTGCTTCTGAGAGCATACTTTCATTCCCTTTTCATTCCAAGTCCCCTTGCTAACTGAACTCTTGCCCACTGAAAGAGTATTCCCATCATGCACCTCTCTCTCACTCTCTCTCTCTCTCTCTCTCTCTTTCTGCCTCGCTGTCTGGCCATTTGCAGAGCTGACAGTGCTTAAGTGTTGACCCTCAGTGACCGTGTCAGAAAAACAGATTTGTATTTCGCGGCAAGGTTCTGGATCTGACACCAGGTCAGCAGATGAAAGCCGAGTCAAAAATAAGCTTCTTGGCTTGGCCAATGCATGAACCTTAAAAAACAGGAGCTTTAATACTTCATGACCGCGTGGGCTTCTGGAAGCCCTAACACTATATCTGCTGATCCTCCATCTCCCAAACGGATCTCTGCAGACGTCCAGAGTTAATCTGAACTTGCAGTGGATTAGTAAAATGTAAAGTTCACTTTTCCTGTTTGTTCTTCAAATCCCAGCTCTGTTTCTTTCATTATGGTGAAGGTCAAACATTATCATAAGGGACTTTACTTTATCTGGACACACTTTTCCAGAGTCTCCAGTTCTGACACTAAATGTCTCCACGCTGGAAATAAACTCTTTTTTGCTTTATCTGTAATTCAGCAGATGAGAGAAAGTGTGTGTGATTATTTTGGCATAATTACACATACTCTCTCTCTCTCTCACTCTCTCTCTCTCTCTGTCTGTCTCTGTCTCTCTCTCTCTCTGGCTGGGTTTTCAAAAGATAAAGCTAGTAGAGAAGAGCAGGCATCCAGGCAATCTTCCGCTTCAGAGTCGATCATTTTTCATGTGAAAAGACATCTCTCCACTCGTAATTGTCTTTCGAAGAGTTTGCTTTGACACGTAGGAAAAAAATCAAACACATCCACGATTTCCTTCAAAACAATTCAATAACGTATCGTCTTCTACCATTTTTAGCCGCGCTCTCCCTTTCCTCGTCTTCTCTCTTCATTGAAATCAGGAATGCCATCTCTGCACTTGTTCTCTCTGCAGCTCGTCCAGCTCTCTTCTCAGATTGGCCAAGATCCAGCTCGGCCCGGTGGTTCGTGTCAGTTTGACGCTAGAATAGTCTCGTCTTATCTCAGGCCCAGTAGCTGGTAAAAGAGGGAAAGTTTGTGAGCTTGTTTCCAGGTGAACATCAGAAACATGTCAAACTGATGGTGTGTATCATTTCTGTGTGGAGGCTCGTAACACACAGGTTTGGTGGAGTTGGATTTATTATCGTGGACAACAGTCTTGCTGGAAATTTGAAAGTGGTGAAGTGGAAACATGATACAGTTGGAGCAGAATGTCTTGAAAGGCTTTTCATTTATCAGGAAAATACAAAGCAGTGCTTATTCCGGAAAGGGAAAAAAACCTGTCAAGTGGCACTGTGGGTAACATCCATCCATCCATTCATACATCCATCCATTTTCTGTCACTTATCCTACACAGTCTGGAGTCTGTCCCAATGGACTTGGGGCACAAGTCAGGGTACACCCTGGATGGGGTACTAATCACATACACACACACACACACTACAGACAATTTAGAGACGCCTGTCAGCCTACAAGCGCAGGTCTTTGGACTAGGAGAGGAAACCGAAAAACCCAAAGGAACATGTAAGCTCCGCCCCCACAGACAGGAGGCGGGACTTGAAGCCCCAGTGAGATGAACGCATCAAACATTGAGACATATTTCAGTTGTACAGAACTACACTAAATATGTATGTGTGTGTGTGTGTGTGTGTGTGTGTGTATGTGTGTACACATGTATATATATTTGAAAATTTTACCTTGTTGCCATGGGAACAGTTTTCACAGGCTGACATGCTGAAAAAAATATATAATAAGGGTTTATTTTTATTTTATTTATTTATGTTTTTTTTATTTAATGAAAGCGTAAGTCATTAAGTCGTATAATTTAAAAAAAAAAGTTGTAAACATTCATTTCTCACTCTTGGACTTAATAATACTATTTTAAAAAAAATCAACTTGAAGTCATGAAACTGTAACTAACAGTTTTAACTCCAGCTAATACTGGAGACTCCTTCCATAAACAGCCATTCTTGCGCCATTACTATAGAAACCGTTCCTTGATCGAGCTCATTAACAGAAACCTGTACTGTTTCCGTATTTCCACATCACCTGATGTAGAGGCAGATGAAACCTCGACTCGATTCGATTATTTTTCAAGGAGAACCGAAAACATTTCTTCTTCTCCCTCACTGATAAACAAAAGTAGCAGGCGCTCACGCAGCAGTGTGCAGCAGCGTTAACGACGGCAGGGGAGGAGGAGGAAGAAACGAGGAAAAGTGCAGGCTGCTAATGAAAACGCACTGAAGCGGGTTAAAGCAACAAGAATGCCAGCCAAAGTCTCTTTGAGAACCATCTCAATGTGTGTGTGTGTGTGTGTGTGTATGGCTGGGCCTCTCATCCTCATTTGCATCTGGTGTACTTAAAAAGAGTCTCTCCTCAGAATGCAGATTGGCACACAAAACAAAAAGGGGAGGATTTTTGTTGTTCCTTCTGAGTGCTTTCCCATCATTCTTTTCCCTCTGATTCCCCCCTGCACAAAACACCTCCCCCTCCTCTATTTTTTTCCTCCCAAGGAATTTCCTTTATTTGTTGGATGCTTTCCGAGTCAGTTTCCGAAAGGTATTGCGCTCGTCGTCTGTATTGACAGGATTTAGCGAGCCGATCTGGCAGACGCAGCTCCATCTCATTAATTACGGCAGCCTTTAATTATGCGCAGATGCCGAACGGAGGCGTGTGCAGGTGTGTGTCGCTTAATGAAGGACAGCCGTGACGAGGCATGGAAGCAAATCGCCGATTGATACTGATACAAACTTTCCATTGCGTTTTCCGTTTCAGAGAGGGGTTTTTCGCACAGTAAAAACACAGTGAATTTGGCCCTTGTCAAATTCGCTCAAATCCATACACTTGTCCATTTTTTCCTGCTTCTAACCCATCACCTTTGAGGACAAAATGGTCACTTGCTGCCTAATATATCCCACCCAATAACAGGAGCCATGATGAGGAGGTAATCAGTGTTATTCACTTCACCTCTCACTGCTCATAATGTTATGCCTGATTGGTATATATATGTAAAGGTTTCTTAACAAACTGGCAGCACAAGTTTCAAAATAAAAATTAATGTTTGTTGTTTTGGTGATACTTTGATTACAAGATTAAAATCAGTAGCCACCATCAGTAGTTCAAATCTGCCTCCAGAAACAACATAAAGCAACGTATGAATACATCTCGAGACTTGTTTATTTTTTTTTCTTTTTTAAAAAACATGCCATTGTTTATTTGCAGCATTTCTGAACGGTTTTTGTTTATATGCTTGTGCGCTGAAGTGCGAATCTGCTCCGTCATACTGTCAGATGAGTACGATGCAGGAGCGTGTGTGTGTCAGAAGAGATTCACTGATTTACATCTCCAAAGTGTTAAAATTCATAGTGTGTTACCACAACTCTTTTTTTAATTAACCACAACTGTTTGTTTAATTTTATTTTATTTTATTACCAAAACTGGATATCCTTAAAAAGCCCCCCCCAACAATTATTATTATTATTATTATTATTATTATTATTATTATTATTATTATTATTATTATTATCATTATTATAGTCTGTCATATATTATATCGTGTCATATAGTGGAGTAATAATTTTCTGTGCTTGTCAAGGATGGATGGATGTGTCATGCTTTTTAATCCATTTATAGTTAAATTTAATATTGTGAATTTTTTTTTTTTTTTACTGCGGCACCAAAAAGTCATTCCATCAGTTTCTTTTCTTGAAGCCCTGACACCGGAGCCTCCTTCCCTAATTCTTTCTCAATGTTCCTCACACGTTCTGAGCTTTAGTTTAAGTCATCGTGAACTAGCCTGTGATCTTGAGGATTTTCATGGCAAAGCATTAATGAGGTAGAGATGAGGCAGTACTGAAGATCTCAGATTCTGATGGTCTCCAAGTAACGAAGAAAGAACAAGCAAGCAGCACAGCAGCAGTTGATTGTATTGGATTTGAATTTCCAGCCCTGTGAGTACAGCTTATTGCTGCTCTTATTGATTTGACGCTTTCCCAAGGAATGATTTTGCCCTTTAATTCCTGCCCTAATGAACCCCGGTGAAGTTGCGGAAAGCTCATTAAGTTTTAAACGAGGCCGGATGCTAAAGCTGCATAGTGGCCGTGAGTGTGCATAGCCTTCTGAAAGGGCACAGACGGGGTGGAGAGGGCGGCCAGAGAGTCACTGTTTTTTTTTTCCTCAGGCTGACAGCAATCTGTTAATTAAGCAACCTAATGGCTGTAATTGCACCCATTCACGGCCCCAGCTGCTGAGGTAATGCTAGGTTAGCGGCGGCTGCCAGGACTCAACTGTCTCCGAGGTGAAAGCACTCGAATCCGTGGCATGCAGGGGGTCTGTGTTGGACTCTCGCTTCTTCATACGGCAGCAGCTGCTCCGAGACATTTCGCCCACGCTGCCCCGTGCCTTCACCTTACCTGGCACTCCGAGTTTCAGAGATGCCCGTGGAGCCCCGCACCAGCTAACCAACAACATCTGAGCAGGTGCTTCGTAACAAAGTCCAAAAACAACACAAACACTGCCATGTTTTTTTTTTCTCTCTCTTCAGAATGCAGACTCGGAGCCAGCTGTAACGTCCTGCTGGCAAAAGCGGGATGCTAATTAACATTTTGGCATTGCTGACCCGCTTTGATTCCAAGCTAATCCAAAGCTCAGTTTGAGTTTATCCAAAAATTCAGCACACGTCAAAGGATTCCTGGCACTTTCCACAGTTGAACTAAACTTTGTGAAGGTCCAGTTACATAAAATTCCTTTCTAACAAGACTGGATGAAGACAAAAGTTTAATGCTTAGCGATTAGCTGACGGACGTAAATAAGACATCAGTTTGATCACAAACTGTTGTTGTTATTCTCTGTTTTGCTTGTCGTCCTTTTTGTCACAAATCAGAACGGAGATTGCGGCATGATTTATAAACCAAATCAAAGTGTCACAATTTTATTGTGAATGTTGTGACCGAATATGCTCAATTTTGTTGCATTTTTTAAAAATTCCATGCAATTTTGGGTGTTTTTTTTGGGCTTTTTATTTATTTATATTTTTTTAGGAAAACTGCTGGAAACATTGAAATCACAAGCACAGGTTTTTGTTTTTAAACTCCTACGAGTGAAGACACATCTGTAAAAACTTTTATGATCACTGTACACATGAATGGAAGAGGGCTTTGGCTGAATGTCACAAGACACGATCAAATCTGCTGAAAATTTGCCGCTGTTTTGAAAAATAAAAAAAATCTCCTCTAAATATGGCAGCGTTTGCTTGATTTTCTGTTAATTTCTATAATGACACATGAACTGAGATCAGGAAACTGACATCTGACCCGATTTGGATGTCCCAAGTGGGTGGAGCTTAAAGCCTCCTTTGGATAACGTGAAGAAAAATGTTTTCGTTAAAAATTTTTTTTTTTTTTTCAATTTTAGTTGCAGCTGTTTTGACAGGAGACACTTCTAGATGATGCATCGAAAAATCTGAAGAAGTAAAAAAGATTGACATGAACAAATGGTCTTCCTGTAGGATTGTAGTAAAGTGACGTCTGTTCTAATCCAACAAGAAAACGGGTCTGAATTGTTCCAGATGTGTTCGAAAGGATTAGAAAGCAGACAATATGGCAGGTGCAAAAATAAGGGATGAGGGATGAAGTCTTGTTTTTTTTTTTCCACCTCATCATAAATGATGAAGTCTTGCTGTAATATGGAAATGAAATCTCTGGATCAGACATCGCGGCTCAGCTTTACTCTGTTTGATAAATCTCTTCAGCAGCTGTGCTCAATTTTCTAATGGAAGCCTTTTTTTATCCCCCTGCACAAAATAACATATTTTTTAACCATAAAACAGATCCTTCTGCCTCCTTCATCCTACCTGCTGACTTTATCAGAAATATTGTAGAGTTGCATCTGTTATTCTGTATTCTATTCATTTTTCTATCTGTCTATCCATCCATCCATCCATGAGAAAGGACAACACTGTGGAATAAAGTTGATACACAACTTTGATTGTTGAGCTTATTTACTTTTATAATTAACATTTCTATAACAAGATTTCTTTTAGTATGATTTTTTATTTTTTTGGTCAGTTTGGTCCTAAGTGTGCCTTTTTTATTTCCTCAAGCTCCTTTTAACTTCCTTAAAAATGTCAGAGTTAGAGGTGACGGATACAAGGCCTTTATTGTGCAAATCCAGATCGGGTGCTGGTGAGATGAGGGACTAGGTCATGGAGTTTCTCTGTATATTTATTCGAGAAAAACTGCAATTTGGCTGAAGTACCTGCAAAATGTTTTTTGTCCTTAACAACAAGCACGAGCACAAAGAATACACAAAATCCATCCTGCTGTAATTCCATTGTTCCTCATTTGCATAATTGTGTTTCTCCCTCACAAATGCATAAATAAATAAAGTAATTAATTAATAAAATGTGCTCCTTATACCGTCCACCCCCACACACCACTACCCTCTCGGCCCTACCGCAACGCCTTCCTGCTCGATATGCCAATTAACGAGCTGATTAACTGGAAGAATAAAAGTAGAGGGTTTTTGAGAGTAGGAGTGAATTTCAATAAAACCTCAAGGAGAAGCTGAAGAAGCTCCGATGGAGAGAAGCTCCGCCTCATTGAAACACAGTAAAGTAACCGGCGGAAAAGTAATTTCCTGCAGCGTGCGGTAATGAGACATAGCCAGGGTTAAGGAAGGGAGCAAGGGAGCGAGTGACGAGTGCCTGACAGCTGAGCAGCAGAACTGATGAAGCTGTAAGGTCATGTGATTTGAAGCACAGGAATTCCACTAAGGCTGAAGGAACTGGACCCCTGAAACCCTACCAACTCACCATCTAGGCTTATCTCATCATCTCCTCATCCTCTCACAGTCTCAAGACTCTTTCTGAATCATTTAAGTGCCCGTCAGGTCGACATTCCTACACGTTTATATCATTGCACTTTAAACAACGGTCATGATGCATTTCGAGGTCCATAAACCTGTAGATTGTATCAGACAGGATGTTATAACTGCATTTGTATTTTGTTGCGAAGCTTTCACTTTAGCATTTAACTTTCATCTTTTGCGTATTCAAACAAAATTATTTTATTCATTTTACACTTGACTTTATTGTTTTCATCATATAGTGATACTGTTTATGATATTGGGTTATTGTAGGAAATATTTATTTTAACTTATTACAGACATAAGATAGACATAAGCTCATAAGGCAGACATAACAAGTTCGTAAGACAGATATGACAAACTCGTAAGGCTAACATGACAAAGTACATAACACAGACCTAATGAGCTCATAAGACAGAAATAACACACTTGTAAGACAGACATCACAAGCTTATGATCCAGACATAACAGGCTCATAAGACAGACATAACACACTTGTAAGACAAACATGAAAACCTCATAAGACAGACATAATGAGCTCATAAGACTGAAATAACAAGTTTGTAAGACAGATATAACCAGCTCATGACAACAGCTTGTAAGACAGACCTAAGCTCATAAGACAGAAATAGTGCGCTTCTAAAACAGAAATAAAACCCTCATAAGACATACATAACATGCTCATAAGACAGACATCACTAGCTCATGATATAGACATGACAGGCTTATAAGACAGACAAAATACACTCACATGACAAACTCATAAGACAGACATCACTAGCTCATGATATAGACATGACAGGCTTATAAGACAGACAAAATACACTCACATGACAAACTCATAAGACAGACATACTGTAACAAGCTCATGACACAACATAACAGCTCACAAGTCAGATGTAACAAGCTTGTAAGATAGACATAACAAGCTTATGACACAGACGTAACAAGCTTAAAAGACAGACATAACAGCTCATAAAACAGATGTAACTAGCTTGTAAGATAGATATAACAAGCTCATGAGTGAATCAGTGAATGAATCATTTGTTAGTTATTGGATAGAGGCAGTGGTTTTGTTTCCCTGACTTGTGGATCAGTGTAGGAAAAAAAAACCCTTAAAATGCAGGTGAGAGCTGGTCTACTGACCACACTGACCCACCAGGGTGACTCCCATTATTGAATTGAATAAATTGAATAAATAATTGAATTAATAAAATAGTTGTGGAAACTTATTTTCTCTGGCCACTCTTCCATGGGATGTGTGGGTTGAAAGTAACATGGAACAATCAACACACAGACACACACACACACACAGGAACCAGTGGCTAAAGATATATATATATAAATATATATATTTTTGGTCTGAAGGAAAGACACTTTAAATGCAAAAAAACAGCGAACTCTCCGGCCTCTGCTGAGTCGAGGCATTTGGCACCGAGGGAGATGAGAGTGCGTTCGAGAATAGATGCTTCACCCAGAGCGAGAATCCTGAGATTCAATTTGTTTGAGTGTGTGTGTGTGTGTGTAGGGGGGAGGTCAGGTAAATCTGATGCATAGTGCAAAAGCTCAGAGTGAAGGCAGGCTGCATGCTTATTTGCCATCTGCCGTCTGCTTGCAATTTTCTCACAGCCCTTATGGTGGACTCTGTGTGTGTGTGTGTGTTTTCTCATTTTCGTTCTCGCCACACTTCAGCTTTGTGGCTTTGCTCTTATACAATAAAAGAAAAAAGAAAATACATTTTTTTCGTCTAAAATTCAGACCTTGCGCATGCAGGACATGTTAAAGTGCAAAGCTGTGATGTTTTGCTCATCTGATCTCGGAGACGGAAAAGTTCGATTGAGGTGCTCTTCCGTTCTCTAAATGAGTGAATGCTGAATCCTCATCCATGCAGCTTTTTACAGTTGATGTTCTCATGGTGGGTTTGATTGGCTGCCCCTGTGTGAGTTGATTTGAAATATGAACATACACACACACAGACACACACACACACACACACTGTCTGACACCACCAGCTGTCTGAGGTCAGGGTCCTGAAAAAAAAAAAAAAAAAAAAAAAAAAATATATATATATATATATATATATATATATATATACAGCTCTGGAAAAAAATAAAAGAGCACTGCAAAATAACAGAATAATCAGTTCTGAACTGCTGACAATATTTCTCCTAAATTCAAAATATAACTATTGTTATTTAGAGTGTATATTTAAAGGAAATGACAACACATCAAAATAACCCAAGATCATGCAAATAAAACAAAATTCAAATAATTTGTAAACAAATTGTGTTAAATAACATTAAGAATTCAGTATTTGGTGGAATAATCACGATTTGCATGCGTTTTGGCTCTATGCTCTCCACCAGTTTCTCACATTGCTGTTGGGGAACTTTATACCACTATTTTTGCAAAAAAGCAAACAGCTCAGCTTTACTTAATGGTTTGTGACCATCCATCTTCCTCTTGATGACATTCCAGAGGTTTTCAATAGGGTTCAAATCTGGAGATTGGGCAGTGGTCTCTTATTTTTTTCCAGAGCTTTATACACATGTGTGTGTGTGTGTGTGTAAATGGATTTTAAAATATAATGTATATTTATATTTATTTATTTATTTGACAGTGAAAGTGAAACATACACAAGTGAAAAAGTACATGATTTTTAACAATAAAAAAGAACAAACAAAACCAACAGCTTCAGCAATGAAAATTGATTTGACAAAAGTGACAAATAATGAACTCAGAAAATGAATAAAAAATGTTTTTTTAAGAAGAAAAATGTTCAAAAGAAAAAAATAATTAGATTTTTTTTTAAATCTAGGAAACCTGTTCAAAATAAATAAATATACGTTTTGAAGTAAAAATGTTATAAATAAATATTTATTTATATTATATATATTTAATTTAATTAAATTATTTCAAATTATTTAAATTATGTAAAATTATTTTTCCTTTATTTTTAGCTGATGCATTTATGGGCAAAAAACAAACAGTGACGCATCTGAATAAATAATGACATACAGGATTAACTAAAGCCTGAGTAATTCTGGCTGCTCTGTTTATTCATTGTCTTTTGCTGCTCTGGATGTTATCAGCTTTCTTTAAATAAATTCATCAGACTTTAGACTTTTACAGTTAGAAATGACTTCATTCTCTTAGAACAGAGTAGATGTAATCTAATCTAATTTCATCTAATCTAAAAGCCAAAACCTTCTATTCAGTGTTAAAAGTAGAATGCCAGTGCTGTGAAGAATTATTATTATCATTATTGTTATTATTATTATTATTATTAATAATAATAATAATAATAATAATAATAATAATAATAATAATAATAACAACAATAATAATAATAATAATTCAACTGGCATTGAAGCTGAAAAACCCCAGGTGAAACGTTTTGACAGGAAGTGCATGTTCTTCACTCTTCCTCTCCTGTGTTCCTGCTCTGTCACTTGTCTTGGTTTCTATCACACTGTGACGTTTTCCTGGACTCAGTCATGCAGTCAGAATCAGTCAGATTCTGCTCTAGCTGTTCCATAACCTAATATTCAAATCCAATAAATAGAGCAGGTTTTACAAATCCAGACAGCAAGCAATACAATACATTTTTTGTCAATACAATCTGCACAAAGATTTAGTTTCAGGTTGTTTATCTATTTTGAGTTTTCTTCACGTGTGAGAATCCACCTGGATCTAATGGTGCATTCAAGTGCTCTTGAGAAATTTGTAATTACCACATCATGTGTGTTAAAGTCACTTTGCTTGCAGATGGAGGATGGAGGTGTAGCTTCTCATAAATAACTTAAAAAAACACTTAATGTTAATTCTAGAACATGAATAATGCAGGTCAGGTTTTTTTCCTTTTTATGCTTTAATCAATAGAGTTTAAACATTTCAGTAGTTAGCTCCTCTATCTTGCTCCAAAAGAAACTGACTTATTACGTCTTTTAAACACAAACTTCTGAGAAGCTCTTGAATGCACCATTAGCTGCAGTTGGAATGACTCTATTGGCTATTTATACTACAAGACAGCGTAGAAAGTGCACAAATACACCATTTGGGACACGCAGATTGTCTTACAGTGCTGTTATCTTTGTGCATATTGCCTCGTCCTCCGCAGGGCTTGATATTTCATCCCTGTGTTGCCTTCTGTGTCACGATAACCGATGAACAGTGAAACGACAGGATCTTTTGATCTAAACGAGACGTTTTAAAATCCCCAGTGCATCCTGTATGCATCCCCAAACCTCAAGCAGCTAAATATATCCAAATATAGAAAACGTTGGTGAGGTGATACCCCTGATATCTCTGATAACCTGCAGTTCCACACAAACACACAGAGGGACTGCTCCTCATGTCCTGGGTGCATGTATTTATACCACAGCAGTGTTGTGTTTTGGATTCTGATTGGTCAGAATGTGTCTGCGATGCCAATCATCATGGGTTTTTTTCTTTGAACTTGTTGGATATTAGCGTTTTATAGTAACAGACTCACGCTTCATAAAAACTGATTAAACACACTCGTAAGGCTAATATGACAAGCACATAACAAGCTCATAAGACAGAAATAACAAACTTGTAAGACCTACATGACAAGCTAATGATACAGACATGACAGGTTCATGACATACACATAGCAAGCTTATAAGACAGACATAAGCTCATGACACAGACATAACAAGCTCATAAGACAGATGTAACCTCATCATGATGAGTGATGAGTAACCACATTCCGATCATTGTGACCTTGTGAATTATTCTCATCGTTGCACAAAATGTCACCGGATAACGCAGTGCAACCAGAGAACGGCCAAATGCAGCAATATTTTCACAAGATCAAGTGTATCACAATATTTCCTCGCATCGATTATCAGTGTCTAATGTCCTCAAGGCCTGCATATAATATTGAGATTATGTTTTTACACAGAGGTTTAATAGGATCCTCGTTGCAACAAGTAGCACTCAGGTCGATACACAGGCCGAGCCGCCCGCTCCTGACAGAATATAATAAGAGGTTTGTTTCATTAAATTACTGTGTTTCCTTTTGTAGCCACACAAACCCCACATATGAGTATTGATTCCTCTCGAGTCCGATGCTCTCGCATTCGCCAGCAATTGCTTAGCCCTGCTAAAACACATCGATTGTTTATCGCTCCGCCTCGCAAGGCTGCCTGCCTCCAGCTAAAACATTTACTCATTAGATCATTTTAATTCCTGCAGAATAACGATTTTTCTATTGTCTCTCCCTTTCGCACTTTCGCTCATCAGAAATAATTAGCATGTTTGCGCTGATCGGTAAAAATTAGCAAATGAAAAAAGAATGCGACGGCTCTAAGGAGTTCGATCGCTGCTCGGGTGAGAGGCGTGGGGTGAGTCAGGGGTAATTACGGAGATTTCGGTTGATTGATGAACACAGGACCTGCATTACAGATTGTTTATTTTTATTTCAAATTAATAATCTGACATTATTTGTTATAGAAAACGTCCTGGTTCTGATACGATATGCATATTTCTGTGTGGATCACGTAAGTCTCAGCTGCCTCAGTGGTGCTACGCTACATGACAAGGAAGCCTACTAAGCGTTTGTTTACTAATTCCTAACAAGCAGCTCTGAAAACTTTCAGAACATCTCACTGACATGTAACGATGTCTGAGGTTTCAGTAGAGTTAGGAAAAAAATCACAAAGAATGTGGATCATTTAAATGTGGATCATTTGTTTTCATTTTATTGATCTGAGGAAATGTTTTATTTTGATTCGATAGTCCAGTGTTCTACAGTAGCAGTGGATTAGCAATAATGATATCCATGTGGTAACGAATGATTTTTTTTTTTTTTACAGATTTACAGGAAACTATTTTTTTTACCAAATGTTAAAAAAGCAAAGATGTTTTTGCTACTTTTTCACTCTTCTTTTCCTCCATGTCTTAGTGTTCTTATACACAGAAACTTGAAAAAATGTCTGCTTTAAACATGGATAAACTTAAATAAAGGAATTTTTTTGCCTGCTCCAGCTCACAAAAAACCTTAAAATATAAAAACCGAAATCAGCAAAAGAAAAAAATACTGAAACTAAAGCAGAAGGACTTTGTCATGAACCGACAGCCGTGAAAGAAGCACATCTGTGATGTGAAAATTTATTTAAAAAAAAAAAGTAAATAAAATAAAAACATAAAAACTTTCCATCCTCATTTATTTATTTATTTATTTATTTATTTAATGTTTTCTTTCTTTCTTTCTTTCTTTCTTTCTTTTTCAACTTGGATTTTTGTAGCTATCTGTATTTTCCTCTTCGTACCCTTCTGCTTTAACTGCCTTTTTATTTATTTATTTATTTATTTATTTTTACTGTCTGAAACCTGTTTTTTTGGTGCTCCTCAGAGACGACATTATATCTGCTGAGGTATTTATGGAAATGAAAAGCCCGGCACTTATTGAGGCGTTTGGCAGTTCCAATTACACTTTATTTGCATTGCGTGATTTTTTTCCACCTTAAGTGTTAGTTTTAATTGCTAAGAGCCTTTCCTGACAACAAGAAGCGCATTCACTGCCAAACTCGGATGACTTTCGGGAAAAACGGGAAGGCGATAAATGCAATAAATACGCTGGAGTGCGCTAAAATGAATACGTTGCGTGTTTGATTTAATTGCACCAGAATCTTTTTCACTTCTGCTACAAAAATCTGCTTTATTGCGAGATGCAGCAGAAGAGAGACGTGAGGGCCGTGTTGCAGGAGATCGTGTTTTTACTGAAGCTTGTTTTTCAGCCCTGATAGAAATTTGGCAAATTTATCAGCACAGACTGAGTTTTTCTTTAAATTATATTCTGCCTCTTGGTATCAGGATAAAAGAAAAAGGCAGAAAAAAGAGCAACTTTAAATTCGCTTAAGGACGTAATGAGGGAATAAACACAGAGGACATTTTTTATCGCTTTTTTAATGAAATTTAGTGGCTGGAATGACAGTCTCTTGGGCTTTTATTAATGATGCATTAGCTGTGAGGAAAGAAATTGTTTTTAATAGTCAATCTGTATTTATTTAAAAGAACATATACACTACTCACAAAAAGTTAAGGATATTTGGCTTTTGGGTGAAATTTATGGAAAATGTAAAAAGTTCATGCTACAGTGATATTATATCATGAAAGTAGGGCATTTAAGTAGAAGCATGCAATGGTGATTTCCTCATCTCAAACAATTTACTGAAACAAAAGCCAACAACAGTGGTGGGTATACCACAACAAAAAAAGTCAGTGTCTCAATAATTTGTCATGTGCCCTTGACCATCAATTACAGCTTGACAACGACGTCTCATGCTGTTCACAAGTCGACTTATTGTCTGCTGAGGCATGGCATTCCACCCTTCTTGAAGGGCAGCCCTCAGGTCATTGAGGTTCTGGGGTGCAGGGTTATGACCCTCTACACGGCGACTCAGCTGATCCCATAGGTCTGGAGAAAGTGCAGGCCACTCCATTTGAGGTACCCCAGCCTCCAGCAGCCGTTCCCTAATGATGCCACCTCGATGAGCTTCAGCATTGTCATCCATGAAGATGAAATTAGGCCTGTGTTGTTCATGCAGGGGCACAATGACTAGATTAATGACGTTATTCGGGTAGTATTGGCTTGTCACTGTACCATTCACAAGATGTAGGGCAGTTCTGTATTGAGTAGACACACCTGCCCAGACAGTAACACCACCACCACCAAAGGCTCATCTGGTGACAACAGTGGCTGATGCATAGCGCTCTCCTTGACGTCTCCAACATCGTTGGTGGCCATCATTTCTTCTCAACGTGAATCGACTTTCATCAGAGAACAGCACTGAGGTCCATGCAGGTCGTCTAGCATGCAGACCACGCTGATGTAAACAGTTTCGAATGGTCTGACGTGACACTTGGGTGCCTCTCACCTCCCTTAAATGTGCCTGGAGTTGAGTGTCATTCATCATCCGGTTCCGCAGGGCACTGTTCACAATGAAGCGGTCATCAATGTGGGATGTGGCCAGAGAACGTCCACTTCTATGCCTTTCTGTGACTCTTCCAGTCTCTCTGTATCTCTGTTGCAACCTGCTGATGACACTCTGTGACACTCTAAGCTCAGTGGCCACTTCCCTCTGAGAACATTCTGTTTGAAGCCTCGCAATGGCGAGATACTGTTGATAAATTGTTAGATGTCGTCTTGTTCTCATGATGTCAAAATGTGAACAGCATGATGAAGAGTGTTTTTTTTTCTTGATTTAGTGCTCAGATTAGTGTTTTTTTTTATTTTGTACTTGGATTATTTTTATTTATTTATTTATTTATTTATTTATTTATTTATTTATTTATTTATTTTGTGTATTTTGTGCTCAGATTAGTGTTAATCTGGATAATGAACATGTTAACGAAAGCCTGGTTTTAACGCTTCTGTTATAATTAGCAACATTTGCATCACAATGCAGTGGAATGCTGGAAGCTGATTGGTTAGGAGATGTGCGTTACTTTCGGCTGTTATGTTTATGTAAATTTCTTCCTTCAAATAACTTCTTGTTTCTATAGCAACAGCTCCCACGGTAAACAGTGACTTGAACTTCGGACGATACACAATCTAAATTGGATAAACGGATACACATGGTGTTGTTGTAAAACCTGTTACAGTCAGATTTAGTGCTCGGATAAAAGTATTTTCTGGATTTGATTCTGGGTTTAATCCGTTTATTGCATTTTGTTCTTAGATAAGTGCTTTTTCTGGATTTTATGATCAGATAGTTGTTTATTTCTTCATTTAGTTCTTGGATATGATCTGGATTTTGTGGTTAGATTAGTTTTTTTATACTTTGTGGTCAGATTAGTGTTTTTTATGTTCAGATTATTGGTGTTTTATATATATATATATATATATATATATATATATTGGCTGAGATTAGTGTTTTTTGGTATTTTGTGCTCAGAGTTGTTTTGTTTTATTGCTGTTTAGTGTTTTTTTTAAATTTTATTTATTTATTTTATGCTCAGATTATTGTTTTTTATTCTTTTTTTTATTTTGGGCTGAGATTTGTGTTTTGTTTTGTATTTTGTCCTCATATTAGTTTTTTTTTGTCTTTTATATTCAGATAAGTGTTTTGAATTTTTTTTTTTTAGATTTAGTTCCTGAATAAGTGTTTTCTTCTGGATTTTGTGATCAAATATATTATTTTTTTTTTTTTACTGAATTTTGTGAAAAATGTTTTGTTTGTTTGTTTTGTTTGTTTAGTTTTACTGTGTTTAGTGATATGTGCATTGTTCTGGATTTAATGATCAGATAAGCTGTCAGAGCCACTGTTCCAGAAAATAAATCAACAATTTCTAACCAATCAAAAGCAGACAGAAATTAAATTACCAATATGGACAATTAAAGAAGAATTAAATGATTAGGCATTATAAATTGCTGTCTTGTTAGTGTGTGTGTGATGTATGACGTTAACTCCAGAGTTGGCAGTCATTTTAGGACGTCAAAAAAGATTAATCTTTCTGCAGAGAAAACAAAACAAAGAAATGAAGAAAAATGAGGAGGATAAGAAAGACGTGGAAAAAAAAGGTTTATTTGATGCTACAGCGCATATTAATTCATTGGCCTTGGCTTGTGAGGACGGCTGCCAACACCAACCTGCCATCTCTCTCAAGTTATAACACCACAAAATAGTGCACTTTTCGCTCAAAATCAGCTTTTGCAGCAGATTCGAAGTTTTAGACTAATGATGTGACGATAGACAACGTCACGTGTGAGACGTGACACACGTTAGGGGTTGTGATATTCAGAGGGTCTCATTCAAGTGTCAGAGACCTTGGGGTGAAAAAGATTAAAGCTCTGGTGCATTATATCTCATATCTGTAATGAGAATATGACAGTGTGTGTGTGTATGTGTGTGAGAGAGAGAGAGAGAAAGAGAGAGAGAGAGAGAGAGAGAGAGAGAGAGTGTAAATATATAAGACATAACACAGCCATCACTATTTTGCTTTTTTCCCCCCATTTGTTTCGTTCAAAGCGAAGAATAAGAAAACAAATCAGCCCGACCAAATTGAACGATTTGCAAGTCAGTGTTCGTTCCTTCGCCTTTTATTCCTCGAATGTCTCAGAGGAACTGCTCAACAATTATCTGCCTTTCCCACACAAAAGCTCGTCAGTTGGGCGTCTGACTTTGTCGCAGGGAAGCAAAATAGTAATTAATGCTGCCACAGACCAAATGGCTATTTGCTGATTTTACCACTGGTGCATTTATAAAAAAAAAAAAAAAAAAAAAAAAAAAAAGCTGATTTGCATGCATGACGGCTGGTTCGAGCTCTTGAGAAACATCAACCCCAATAAAATTTTATTACTCGGCTGGTGCTCAGATCGCTTCGAGCCGTGCCCCTTTACCCTGTGGCAACATTAGCATAAAGACATGGCCCATTTCTCCGGCGTCCTCGTATTAAACATCCCACATTATTCCGTGGAACTCACGCCTCGTGATAAATTATCTAAATGTAATCTTAATGTTGCTATCTAACTGTATAGTACTTTCTTACTTATTACTGCGTGGTGATTTTTCTGTCTTTTTCCGTCTAAAAAAGCAAAGCATTTCATCAGTTTGATCTAAATCAGCCATGTTCCACCTACGCGGTGGCTTACACACCTGAGAGCATGAAGCATCTTTCCCAAGAGCACCGACGCACCCGAAAGCACAAACATTAGAAATGTAGCATACTGTAGTTCTGACACAACTTACCCTAATAAACAAGCCAGAGGCGAAAAAACAACAGTGAGAAAAAGTCTCGCTTTTTCGAAGAAATAGAAGCAAACTGCATTGTCTTAACAGATGACTTTTAGTCACATCCCAAATCACATACTAAACACTACACACTACACATATACACTATGTACTCTAGCATTTAGTGTATGAATGTTAGAAAGGTTGTATCATCTCAAGTGGAAGACAAAGTTTTTTTTTTTGCAGATTTTCTCCCAGTGAATGATGGTGTAAAAAACACGGAACATAACGGCGCTACAGTAGCAGAATTTTTTTAAATGTTTAAAACGTAAATCACATAACACAGACCAACTTTTGTAAGACGTCTAGTATTTTATCACACTGCTAATTTTCGGTTAGTTTAGCGTTCTCTTCTATACAATATGAAGGATAAGCTGACCGAGCACTCGGCAGTACAATTTGCATTTTATTTGTTTAGTCCTCAGAACAAGCATTGAAAGATCCTGGACCTAATTAGTATGCTTCGTAAGACGTAATAATAATTCGATCGAAATCTAATTAAGTAGGTTCTTGATATCGAGTAGTCTCTCTGTCTCGGTTTCTATCCAGTGACTGAATTGCACAGTGTCATTAAAATGTTTCTTGAGTATCTAGTCGAGACAGACTGCATGTCTGTCCAGCGTCCTCCTCTGCATTTGCTTGATATGATTATTCATCCTGACACCTCGTCCCTCTGGCTCTTCTCTCTGACCTCCCCGTTCTGCCCCTCTGTGCCGTGTGAGAGTGTATTATAGCTGTGGCTTCGGTGCGTCGCTGCCCTGATCCTAATGCTGTGTGTCAGGCCTGGCACTCGTCTGTCTAAACTCATCCATCACACCACGACACTCTCGCAGTGAAACCTGCTCCTTCGCACATCTACGTCGACGAGCCGTGGACCCTGAACGCACTCGTGATGAGTTCAAGCACCGTCTACTATCTCACACACACACACACACTTTAACACAAACTCACCTGCCATATCTTTCAAATGAATGCATACAGTACAGAATTTATTAACTTTCTTTTTTTCTTTAGTGCAAACCTGAGAGAAGAAATTATACAGTAGTTACTTTCTTTGCTCTCCTTCTCTCTCTCACCTTATAGCATCTTCTCTCTCCATTCTTTTGTTTTAAGTCTTTCACATTCCAGGAGGATCCACATCAAGAAAGTCGCTTCAATTTTACCAAAGAGACTTTGTGATTCATTTCTCTCTATAGATAGGCTGAGATAAAGAAGTCTGTGGTATTTTACTCGAATCTTGTAGATTGGTATAAATGTGGATCAGCTTTTAAATTTTATCTCATTTTATACAACTGAGCATTAAGGGCCTTGCTCAGGGGCCCAGCAGTGGCAGCTTGGTGGACCTGTGATTCAAACTGTTTATCTGGTACTTGTTAATCACTTTTTAATATTATTCTGTTGACAAGGTCAGATTATGTTCAGAAGAAGAAGAAGAGTTATTACAATGGAATGCTTTTCTTCACATATCCCATCTGAGGAAGATGGGTCAGAGTGCAGGGGAAGATATGATAAAATGCCCCTGTAGCAAAGGGGGTTAAGGACCTTCCTCAATTGCCCAACACTGGTGATTTGGTGGCACTGGTGTTTGAACCCTGACCTTCCGATCAACAACCCAGAATGGTGGTAGCTTACAGGGTTAAGGGGTTCAAGCCCCAGCACTGCCAAGCTGTTAGGTCCTTGAGCAAGGCCCCCAACCACTTCCCCATTCCAGGGGTGCTGCATCATGGCTGACCCTGTGGTCTGACCCCAACCCTCCATGGATGGGATATACTTAACCACTTGAGCAACCTCTGTCCCAGCTACTGTCCCCAGCTACATTGACACTCATATCCAGTAACATTATTACCCTCTTTGAATTCCCAAAGTACCTCAATCACTGTTTTGGCAGTTCAAGGTTACTTGAAAATTTGAAGCGAAGTATCTGAGACTGTTTATCGATAATGTCTAGACGGCTGCCAGAGTAAAAGCAAAATCGTGAGTGAGTGAGTGAGTAATGCCTCTTCATTTGGGTTAATATAGTAATCACTTCTGTTTATAGCAAGTGTATAATGAAGAGAGTGATGCAAACCAGAGGTCAAGACATACTCAAAAATAGCATGAAAATGAGAATCATTGTGAAGGTTCTCACAAGAAAAACGAGATAATACATACAAGAGTCATTAAATACAAACACAAACTGTTTTTGTAGTGCAGTATGTGTCAAAAAAGAGCCATCTTTTGTTATTTAATGAATAAAAAATGTATAATCAGTAATATAAAAGGAGAAGTTTGGAAGAAGTCTTCAGTGTCTGCACTTTCTAATAGTCATTTCTCTGACGGAACGCTTGTGTGTAGGTGTTTTAACATATTTTCTGCTGTCGCTCTTGAATAAATGAAGAAATTACATTTGCAAGGCAGCAAGATCAACTCCGAAGGAAATTCGTCAGTGGCTCATTCCCCTGAGAGCATTGGCCACTTTGGTCACAGTTGTGAAAGATTAGAGAAGCTAACATGCTGACTCAGTGTGTAACTTTGGGATGAATTATACAAAGAAATGTAGCTCAATACTTAAAAACCTGCAAGATCAATGCTTCCCTGTTGAGTCCGATCCCGAATAACAGCAAGCATCCAGTAATAAATAAAATCCATCTTCAGTACTGAACTTACTCCAGTACTCATTTCATCCATGGCAGAAATAAAAGAACTTGTTTTCAGAGGACCTGAATGTTCCTGGTGGGACGAGACTCAGTTCTGTGACATTGTATGAGGTTGAATCAAATCCATTCGTCCCTTCGGTCATTCAGGATGTTGCCTGTCGCTTAGAGCAGTGGCCTGAAAAATGGCTCTGATGTTGCTGGAGAAAAGCAAATTTGCGGGTTTCTTCCATGTTTGGCTCTGGTTCCTGTTGATCATGTCAGCAGATGGAGCTGTAAAGCTCATACAGAATGTATGGAAGCTGCAGAACATTTTCAATATAGTCCTTTTACATATGGTATATGTACACAAGGTTTTTGCGGGAAACCACCAGCCGCCTGTCTGCTTTAGTGAAGATGCAGACACTTGCTTCATCCCAAAATGTTTGTTTTATTCAGACCAGGACAGAACATTTTGCTCTACACTTTTCCCCATCAACAACAAAAACTCTGTGCACATGCCTCAATATTGTGGAATTTCTCCATGACTCCATTATTTGCTTTTCATTTACTCACGTCTCTTGTACTTGGCCCCACCTGTCCTGCGGTGTTGCAGATTTATTTTTGCATCTTATTTACCGTTCCGTGCAACATCTGCCATGCTTTCACAAATCTTTGCCATGTCTATGAGACATTAATGAAAGTGATCAGGTCCTATACAGCCCCTCAGGTAGTGACACTGGTTTAATTGCATGTCTTGTGCTTTGTCCCATCTGTTCACCGTTTTTGCTTCTTTAACAAGCCTTTATTTAATCTTCCTATTCTTTACTTCTTAAGAAGTTGCTTTAACAAATACTGTGAAGCAGAATGAGTAGTGTGAGCGATGCTTGGAATGTGCATGCTAATGGCTAATGCGTATGATACCAAAGCCTAAATAAGTTCTTACAGATGCACACTGCTTGCGAAAACCTTTGCTACATCCATTTCCAATAAGTTTCTGATCACAAATCTGTTTTTTTTTTTTCATTACACATCTAGACTGTGTTCACAGTATACAGGAAGGCATAGTTCAATCTCTATTATGAATAGACCCATAAAAATATGTAAAATATTTCTGTAATAGTCCTCCTTTAATTATACAGTGGACTGCAGTGGCAATATATCTCACATCCCTGTGCTAACACTTTAATTAAAACTGTCTATAGATATAAATCCATAGCGCAGAGCCACCAGCTAAACTGGAACTGTGTTCAAATTACTTTAAACATACACAAGAGCAGTAACAACCTTGATTTAGTAGATATTGTTAGATATTAGTGCTTTTAATGTGATTTAATCATTTTCATGTTCATTAAGCTGCCATTAAATCAGACCAAAATCAAGCCTCTGGTTCTGCTAGTTATTTGTTCTGCTAGTTAAGTTGTGATTTCTGATAGCAGATTTGGATTGTATAAGCAGTTTTGCCGTTAGATATCTGGTATCCGATTAAAGATTCCAACCTACTGACAAGTTTAAACAGAGCTGTTGTCACCGATATGATCAACAGTTAGTACTGACCCGTCAAGGATCTCCTGACTCAGTTCCCCAGCAATTAAAAGAAATTATAAAGAATTATCCAGGATTTGAGCTGCAGTGTGTCTTGACATATAAGGAAAACAAATCGACTGGAGCACAAGCAGCATCTCGTTCTCAGTACGGCCATTATCAATATTAACTATTAGCAATCCTTGTAGCCATGTTAAAGTTTTTACCTGTTTGGGGCAGTGGTAGCTCAAGTAGTTAAGGCTCTGGGTTGTTGATCGGAAGAAGCCCCAGCACCACCAAGCTGCCACCATTGGGCCCTTGAGCAAGGGGTGCTGCATCATGGCTGACCCTGTGCTCTGACCCCAACCCTCTAAAGATGGGAAATGTGTAGAAAGAATTTCACTGTGCTGTAAGGTATACATGTATAGAGTAACTTAATATTCTCAGATTGGGAGGAAGAATAATGATGATGATTTCCAACAGAAGTTCATTACTAGCTCTTGTATTTTCTGAACTCCTTTCCATTTTGATTTTTTTTCACTCTTAAGTATGTCAAGAATGTTGTAAAAGGAGGAGATTACAGCGTATCAGCTGGCTCCTTTCCAAAGTCGTAATCCATTTAGAGCACCAACGGGTGCGAAATTGAATAATATTCCTCTGATGGTTCATGTAGATACTGCTGATACTGTCAAACATGCCTTTATTGCATTTGTACAAGGCTGTCGGTGTTAAGAAGAAGGAAATTAGACGTCTCACGACCGCACTGCTTATACTTAAATGGAGCTTAAAGCGGCTGTTGCTCAGCAGGCTTGAAGCAGGAGTCACTTTTGCTTCGCCGTATCAACCGTCGGTAGAATTGGTGCTTCTAAAGCTTTCTCACCCAGAACGGACTCTTTTTTTTTTTTTTGCTGAAAATCCTTCTAAAGGAGAAAAACAGCCATGCTCTGCTCTGAGTATCTCCTGCATACTATGTTTGTGAGGCTTTTACATCCCCACACCTTTAAATTGTCCCATTTAGCTTGGCAGCTAATTTATCTGGCTTTGCAGCCAATGAACCTGTTGTTTTCTATTAAAAAGAAAAAGTGTTCGTTATTTTAGAATTTATCTTAACCACAAGCTATTTACACCCTGCATGATGAGCCCATTGCTTATGGGTTTTATGTCTTGCTTTGGTTTTTCAAAAATTTGATTCGCAGATCTGCGAGTAGACACTGGAGCCAAACCGAGCCTCTATCATTTCCTTCACACCTCCGGATCTCTCGCCGAGACAGATCTGGCATGTGAAAATTAATGAAAGCCAGAACGCTGAAGCAAATTCTGATCATTTTACCTTCTCCAGATGAGAACATGAAATAGTTGTGTTATTAACTGTCAACTAAAACATCTCCCACTGGGACAACCAGCAACCTTGAACCCCCCCTGATTCCAACTTTATTACTTTATTTATGAGTTTAGAAAAACCCAAGCTTTCACTCTGGCTCTTTATCTGAATATTACTTCAGGAAATGATCTCCTGTTACTTATTAACTCGAAGAGAATAATGCTTAATGTCTTTATACAGAACCTGCAGCTCTTTGACATAATTAACACCGAGGGATGAAAACAGCTTGATGTTGTCAGGAATCACTGGGACAGTTCCCTGCCAGACCAATGGAGGGGGTGCTGGCAGGTGAATTGGGGGGAGTCTGCTTTACTGTTTGTTTTCCCTTGTACTTTGTGCCACGCCCTTCCTATTGTTCTGCCTTCCCGCCTTGTCACCTGTTTCCCATTTACCTTGATGTGTTGCCATATATATATATATATATATATATATATATATATATATATATATATATATATATATATATGAGCCCTTGTGTGCCTGTCTTTGCCAGTCATTGTTTGTTTGGTCATTTTTCTACGTTTGCCGGTCCGTATGACGGACCATTCATGTTTTAATTATGTTTAGTTTTGTGTTTAGTCCTGTCTTCCCCCTGTGAATATAGCAGCGCTTTGTTTAATCCTGCCCATGGGTCTGTCTTTCCATGGCATGTGGGTGCACACAGTTACCACAGAGATTCGAGCTACGAGGTGCAGGGAACCTGGATGTTACAGATCTATTTAAACCAAGCGCGTGTCAGATGTATGTTTTCTAGATGTATAGCACGGCAGCTGTTCAAGTGTTTCAGAACTGGGACAGCAAAATCTTTTTTGAGTGGGAGCGAGATGGCAGAGGAAGCTTGCAGAGTTTGACAGAATTGATTATGACGTGATTGCCAGGCTGTTGAGCCCGAGCTAATCACCAAAATGTGTGTGTCTAATTGCTGACTTTCAGAGGCCCTGATAGCAATCACAAGGCTGCAGCTGAATGAAAGATTGAGCTGTGATTTCTGTCTGTCACTGAAGTTTATTTAGGCATGAAGGCTAGCAGAACAACTAGGCAGAAAGAAGAAAAAGCACATGTATGACTAGCCACTTAGCATCAGGGAAGAAAACTTTTTGTGCATCTGAAGCGGAGTTGATCGTTTTCCTGTAACAGAACATCCCAGTGTGATCTATTTGTCTTGTACCACAGCAATATGATGTACATTTTATTCATTTGTAGTTATATTTAATGTTAAGGAGAAACGTCTGAAAAAAAAAGAAGTTAGTTCCTGTTCTCAATTCAATTATAGAAGCTATAAAACGTTAAACTTTAGTAAAAAATAAAATGACTGTTCTCCTTCCAAACTTATATAGTAATAGCTATATAGTATTTAGTAAAAGCTGTTACTATAGAAACGACAAACGCTTGTTGAATCTGATGCTTGAGCCTCATCCTCGGCACTATCGTATCTTTGTTCCTCGTTATCTACACCTCCTCCGTTGGACCGGTGAGTGAGATCCAGAGTGAGATTTTCCGAGATGGACGGAGAGACTGAGCAGCGGGTGTTTGCGGATTCCTCGTGCCCTCCCACGTCGCAGCGGATTGTTTACATGGATGAAGCCAGGGGCGCTGCCAAGCACGGTTCACTGCAGCTCAACTAGCGTGGTTATGACACTGCATGTCATGCTCCTGCTCTCAGTGTGTGTGTGATTGTTTATGTGTGTATGTGTGTGTGTCTAAGACTCGAACTTCCGCACCGATTGACATTTCCATTACTTGCGCTCTTGTGCCTCCGTGCGAGTAATGTAACACCTTGCAAGGTTAAGGTTCTCCAGGATTACAACCATACCATGAAGCACGAAGCCTTGTGAGTGTGTTAGCAGAGGAAACTGTTTATTAATCATCATTATAAACATATCCTATTTAACAACATCTAAGATTTATTTTATAACTCAATTCTCATTCAGTTTAAACCTCCTTTCTCTATATGTTTCTGATGACAGACATATATACATGAAGAGAAAGATGCAGTGGTGCTTAGTTCTTCCAGAAGTCTCACCTACAGATCAGCTTCCAGATCTATGCTAATATGACCCTTGGTGCCATCGCACTTATCGTCTTGTTCTGTAGAATACAAACTAGCTGTACCTTAGAGGAAATGTGTATTATAGATTCAGTGAATTCTGGGACTTGGAATCCACCAACGGTGCAAATAGTGCATGAGAAAAGAAGCTATTGGTCTTTTATTTTGAGAAGCAAGTGTTATCCCTGATTTGGAATTACAGTTTTTTTCTCTCCAAAATATATTGTAAATGTGCTAGCATTAATAATATATAATGGTAACAATACTTATACAGCACCAAGCAACAAATTTGCACCATCAAGCTAAGCACCCATCCTGGAAGAAACCAGGAATCAAATCAGACCTACACTGTACTGCTGCCTGATTTTGCTCTAAATGAAGACACTTCTCAAGAGAAAGCATGAGAATGATGGGTGTGACAAGCAAGGCTTAGCATAAAGAGATCTGTTTTCTCTGGCAAAGCTTTCTCCAAGCACTTCTTCACATCCACCCCCCATCCACCACACACTTTGTATCTGCTGCTACAGAGACTAAGCTGGAGCCAGATGATGATAGGGAAGTGCTTTGCCAGGACATTATTCATGATAAGGTCAGCCTGTCAGCTCAGGAGTACACCGTAATCCTCACTGACTTGACCTTTCCACCACATATTAGGTCCATTAGTTCAGCCAGGAGAGCGAGCTGTCAGCGAGGAGCAGGTCACTCGTCCATACAGGGGCAAATCGTATGCGAGACCCTTTAGGCAGTGGCTTCCCCAAGCATGAGTAATTCAGTCCGACTCATTCCTCATCGCTTTTCAGCCCACAGGTGAAGCCCCACATGTTGGCGCGTGAATCAAAAGCTAAGCCGAGCATGTGGTGGAGGTGTGAAGTGAAGCAGTGCTTCAAATCTGAACAAATCAGATTCAAATTTGTGGAAAGGAAGTATAGATCAGGGCTTTGAATGAAATCCGTGGCTTTCTGTAAGTGCTTTGTCCTTCTCAGGGGTTGCTGGATCCAGAGCCTGTCCCAGGAACACTGGGGTGTGGTTGAAATATACCCTTGATCAGATTTCAGTGCATTTACATACACACACCCACACCTTTATAGTCGGCTTGGGTTGGGTTGGCTTAGGCTTTGGGAAATTGAACATGAAGCAACACTCTTATACAGTACATCAACCTTCCATGGTTACGCCAGTTTAGGATTGACCCAGTGAACTTTGAGCTCTGACATGACTCACAGATCTACTCCACCAAACATCATCAACATATTGCACCAGTTCAACATCCTCCATATAAGACAACATATGGCAAAGTGTGACTTCTGTCATCTTTGAAGATGCCGATGACATCTTGATGAAGGGTCCTGCATTCTCTCATTTACATCAACAATCAGTGTGAAACCAACAACAATGGACTGAGGATATTTTTTATTTCCATTTTATTACACCACTAAGATTTCTGCATCTGTTAGTCCCATGAATTTCATATCACACACTGACCTCATATTGGTGGATTTTAGACAAGAATGGTATCAGCGCTGAAACTTTGTTCAGTTATTTTTGGTCACAAAGGCACTAAAATCAGCTGCCAATAACATGATTGTGCCACATTGTACACTCCAGGATATCACGAGCGTCAGTTATCTTCTGATAATAAGTATCGTATTTATTTTAAGTAAAAAAAAACAATGTGCACATTTACACATCAGTTTTGTCTTTGTTTCTTTCTGCTGCCAAATATAAACCTCCGTAACATCAATGCAACATTAAGCTGAGAGGAAGTGAGTAATTTCGAGTTGCCTGTCGCTGTGAGAAATGCCTCGTTAAATAATGTAGCATTTTGTTATGAGTTTATGCTGAATTGTAATGCAAACGGGAAAAAAAAGGCAGCCGCTGATCGGGTTCCTGCGCCGCAGCGCGTGCTCCCAGATCCCTTTTCTAATTAGCCGTGCTGGAGTGTGTTGTGCGCTGCCTGTGTGGGACTGACGCCTGCACAACAGTGTTAATGAGATTGGAACGTTGTGCGCTGCTTATTGTTGTGCAGCTTTTTCTTTTTTTTTTTAAATGTCCATAGCTGCAATTATCAGTTGTCATCCTGTAGACATACATAACAGTTGCCATTTTCATTGGGTTTAAAGAAGCAATTTGCATTTTGCCTTGACACCTTTGAAAGAAACAGTTCTGTATAGAACTATAATTGTTCTATTGCTTTATATACGGAACCACAGAATGGTTCTTTTTTTTTTTATAAGGGTTCAATAGAAAATCCAGTGTGGATTGAGTCATTTACAGCTTATTTAATTATTATTGTTATCATAAGAAAGAAAGATAAGAAAATATAGCGAATTCAAACACAGTATTCATTTATTTAAACAAAAACAACATTGTGTTATACAAAAAATTGTCTCGATAACAATGGAACTCCTTCATATACAAGTCACTTTAAAACATCTGGCAGTGTAACCTTCTTAGAGAAAAAAAAACTTCAAAAGTAATGGAACTCATTCCACCTCATTTCTTTGAATTATAGAACTGATTTATTAAAGCTTCATCACACTTTCCCCGAGGGAACCTTTTTATAGGAAAAGGTACAGAACCCCAGGGTTCTACATCGAACCCCAAAGGAACCTTTTCCCTTGTTATCGTCAGTATAAAGAATCTATTTATCTCTCTGTTAACACAGTTATTCTGATGAGTTGTAAGTTGTTGTGTACATGTTGAGAATCTTGGGATTACCCATGAAGCACCACTGTAGCCCTAGGCAGCTCGGAAACTGAGAGGCAGCTTGGAAAGACAAGCAAAAAGCAGGAGGCCTGGAGTTTACCTGCAACGTTATGCTCCCTCGACAGTAACTGTGCTGGAGGGGGTTTGAGAAGAAAAAAAACTCTGGAGAAGTGATGAAAAAAAGGCAACAGCAGGAGTGAAGCGTGAAAGTCTATATTGCAGATCCACACATCTGGATAATCTATCAATATATAAACACACTGATTGTTTTTGAGGTGTATGGAAATCTAATTAGATTCTCCAAGTAAAAGTATTGGCACCCCACACTGTCTTCCTATAACAGCTCACAAACAAGTATGATGATGCAACACCTTCCAGGCAATCTGAATGGAGACTTTTTCGGTTCTAGATTCTTTTTCTGAATTGTGTATGGACTACACTGAGCTCACACCTTTCACAGGTGTAGAAAATGAGGTCATTGTTGCCCCGGCCCTCAGGTAGAAGCAGCATGACAGCAAATAGCTGATGACCATTGAACCTTTTTGTCCGCAAGCTTCAATACGAGTCACCGGGAAAAATAAAAGCTAATCAGCAGCATGGCTGCTCGTGGTCGATGAAGAGAAGCTGTTGGTGTGGAGGGATGTGTTCTATTCGCCTGAACAAGATTAGGGCTGTGTAGTGGAGATGATGATGAAATCAGTCATGTGTTGCCAGCTCCATCATAAGGGCTGATGGGAAATATTATAGTGTGGCTATTACAAAAGATTGCAAATGAAAAAACAACAGTACCTTGAGTCTTGAATATTTCTAATATTGATCAAATTGACTGTTGCTGTTTTGGCTAATTTACTAAATAACATCAAGCAAAGAGCACAGAAGCCATGAATATGAGTCAACGATATGAGAGTTAATCACTTCCTTTTTTTGTGCCCTGTGTTGTCACTTAATAAATGATTTGTCTCCAGAAGACAAACTTTCTCGGATCATTCTTGAGCAAAAGATCTTTCTCCATGCGAGACCACCGTAGATTTTCACCATTTTATCATCCTATAAGAATCACGCAGCACTGTAGTCGGAGATCATTAGTGGCTTAGTCGCTGTTTCTTTTCTCTCAGAACCTCTCAGCTTCCTCACTCGCTCGTGTTTGCTGCTGAATTGTTTATCGAGAAAGCAAACTCTGAATCCTGCCACAGTCAGTAACAATGAACACGTAGGAGTCGGGCGTTGTGAAGGACTTCGCTGTCTTTCTGTCTCTGAAACTTCTCTCAGGAAGTCCTACACTGAATACTGTACCTATCTTCTACTTCTAGTGCATTTTGATTGGTCAGGGATTTTTGAAAATGATTGTTTTACGAAAATAGCGAATCGCTGCATTATCATAGGAATAAAACACTAGGGACAGCTTCATCAAACTGTTATTGATGATTTAATTATTTTTTTAATTTCTTAACTTCATGTTTTTCAGATCAGACTCTGTAGTATTTTTTTTCTTTCAGATTTACAACATTAATTAACACGCTGTATTTTTTTTTTGTATTTTTTTGTTTCATTTCTAAAAAAAGACCTTTGTCTTTTATAGTAGCACACAACACAACAGCTTTCAACACAACAAGACGTTGTGTTCTCTTTTTTTCTTACAGTGTTTCAGGGTCAGGAAAACATTTAGTCAGAGGAAATGTTTTCAAACATTTACAGGAAATCATGGCTGGAACTTTTCAAAGATAATAGGAGCCTGCAATAAAGGACTTTTTTCAGACTCGCAGAGTGGGTTTTTTGTCCACGTTGCATTGTGTGGCTTTTACTTAATAAAAATTTCATCAGTTGCCATTGATATTTAAAAAAAAAATCATAGAAAATTGGTAGCTTGACACAAAACCGTCCAGGAGTTTGAATTGAAGTTCAAAACCCAATACAATAAAATAGAGATATGTGTTATTCTGCCTGACAAACAAACAAGGTCACACACACACAAAGTAAAATTGAAGAGCTACTTGTGGTAAAAAAAAAATAATAATACATTTTTTTACTGTTTAGCTGAAGAATTGCATTATGGTAATTAAAAAAAACTTGTATTAAAAACAGTAAAAGGAGCAGCTTCTCCAGCGCAGTGCAGCTCACTGCAGTGTTCTGTGGGTGATTAATAGTTGGCTCCGTCTCAGGTTTTAATGGAGAATCCACTATCTTGCTCCTTTTGGACATCTGCGTTTAATAACAATGAAAGCTTCAGGACAGGAAAGTCTTCCATTACTTTTTGTGTGGTATTTGTCTGTAGGTTTTTTCAGATGTCTTGCATGTGCCGAATTTTTTTCTAAGACGCTTTAGCGTATCTTAATCCTAACCGTATCACCTACCCCAACCCTAAACCTAACCCTATCCTCAACCATAAACCTAACACTACCCTCAACCCATAACCCATAACACTATTTCCAACCCTATAGACTCCTAAAACACCCCTAGCCTCAAACCTATACCTACCCCCCACTCCCATCCCCAAACCTTCCCCTACCCCAACTCTAAACCTAACTCTATCTTCAACAATAAACCTTCCCCTACCCCCGAACCCTGAACCTAACCCTACCCTCAAAATAAACTGCCCCTACCCCATCCCTAAACTTTTCCCTACCCAAACTCTACCCTTTAACCCAAACCTTCCCCTAACCGTAACATTACCTACAACTCCAGGATCTAACCCTCTACCCTCAAACCTATACCTACATCTAACCCTAATTCCCAAACCTGCTAATCCTACCCACAACCCCACCCCTACTCCTAAGAGCCCAGGTCTAGTCAAAGAGACCACAAAGACTGAAGTGTACGTTTAAAGGACACGCTCAAGCCCATGGAGATAATGCTCAAGACTAAATTGAAGAGAAAAAAAACAGAAAAAGATGAACAGTGACAAAAAGATGACAAGTGAGCAAAGGACAGACACACGATGAGTGAACAAAATTCACACTGGGTCGGTTGATTTTAAATGACAAAATCATGTATCTTTCATCACATGATCAGGGTAAAGTAGGAATAAATCCCACATTGTTCATGTGGACAGGATACATTTATTTTCGTAAGTGTGGGTGGGGCTTTAGTTGCATGCTGAGTTCCAATTTCTTATCCTTAATCTTAATTATCATGAAAGATGCGTCTGATTGCCATGAAGTTAATTATCAGCATGCCAAGTATGGACTTGTGTAACATGAGCAGATGGAGTCCAAACATGGCACCAAGTTTGCAGCAGCTCGCTAGTCTTGTTGTCTTGTTCCTCTTTTCCCCAGCGAGGCGTCTTTCTGTTCGACTTCTTTTTAAAGCTTTAACACCTAAACAGCAGATGAGCAGATGTCTGTCTTTACTGGAATTATCCCGTCATCACCCAGAGACACTCTAGTCGATTTCCCTTATCAGCCCACTGTAATGATTCTCCTCATGCTCGCTCTTTAAATCCCTGGAAAATGAAACGTGTTAAGCAAAGCGATTACCTTACGAGTATTTGGATTTGTCTTAATTAATTCATTTGTGGAAAGAGCACACCTCAGATCCTCGGATGAGTCGTGATAATGTTGTTTCTACAAACTAGCAAACTTTCCCAGCCTAAAAATTTCAGCCGCTATACAAAGAGCAAATCAGCGATCGTTAAGTGCAGGTGCAGGAAATGAGGCTTTTGTGAATGCAATAAGAAAATTCATTTGTTTAGATTTGACTTGGACCCACAGGGAAGTGGTGTGCAGAATGTCAGGACATAACGAGGTGGTTCATCCATCCAGTTGAAGCTCCTGCTAGAAGCGGACGTTCATTTATTTGAGAGACACATTTTTTGCTTCCTGGTTATTTTAAGGCTAAAGGACAGAGGTTTTGTGTTGAACTGTTATGTAAATCATCTTTCTTTTTTTTGATTATTTTTTATGCATGAGCTATGAAGAAAAATTCAATTCTCACCTTGATTAAGTCATGATTTAGCTCTGTGATGTGTGAAAAATAATCTATTTTTTTTATTTTCATTAGTTTACTATTTTAGTTGATTACTTTACTATTATAGTCAATTATAAGTTATAAATTCAATAAAAATATAGACATTAATGAATAAATTTCTTGTTATTTACTGAGTTTTTTTTTTTTCAACTTTGAGCTAGAGGGTTTTTTTATGGACTATATCCCAGGAATACTGGGTTAAGGTGAGGAAGACTTTTTCAGGTAACTGTAAGACTTTCTCACAGTTACTATAGGGGAAATCACCAATCCGCCTCTTTTTAAGGAAGAGGAAGACTGCAGATGAAAGTGGGAGAGAAGAACTCAGAGATGTTCCTGCTTTCCCTGTGATTAATTTCATTCGAAGCTCAGATCTGCATCAACGCTCTGGATTAACACCCCAGGGCATGATTGCAGTGGCTCTTTGGCAGGATCCTGGACTGGTGCCACCATCATCCGGTATTTCATCATATGTGCCATAACTTCTGTTTGTATTGATCTTTCGCTTTGACAAATTCTCTTGACAAAATTTCTGCAGCTCTAACAAGCCAGGAGGATCATCTTGGATTCCCTAATATCATATAGTATCATGTTTACTAGTCCACCATTGATGTTCTGATGCTTCCTGATCATTTCCTAAGGACATGACCTTCATGTTCAACTGTATGAAACTTGACCATTAGCATTGGAATTATCTAGAATATGAACCTTGCCATTAATTATGTCATCTTACATCCTTGCACTAAAACGGAAGAACATTCCCAAATTAAGGTTAGAATAAGAGAAAAAATCTGGAGGGTTAGTGGTATTCTTTATTTATTTATTTTTTTTAATTAAAATATCACTTGTTGAATACTGGTGAATTTGCCTTGAATGCAGGAATGAAAATGAATCATCTTCAGCGGTTATAAATAAACCCGGAGACGTCTGAGTCTCTTTCTGTCGTCTGGCTTTCTTTATCTTCTCCGCTTTCTGGAAGAAGTCCTCATACACCCCTGCTTATGTTTTAGCAGACACAGTGACAGGTTGTTATATAAGCTAAACCGTGGTAAAGATGCGCTAGTTAAATGACAGTTCAAAGGGTAAGAGAAGTTTCTCGTTGCCAATTAGACGATCAGTCGAGGTTCACGTTAGCGATTCTCTTCGTATGAAACGCTGAAATGTAGCCAAAGAACTTTTTCTCCTCCTGAGCAAACTGGATGTTCATGAGCTCCGTATTTCTTGTGTAAAACGCTCCTCCGGTTTAATCGTTTACGTTAAATTTGCTTAAATAAAATATAACCGTCGTCCCATGGACATTCTTCAGAAGCAATATGAGGGCTAGAGTTTATTGAATTTAAGACAAACTCTACCAAAAGAATCCCCTGAGAACCAAAAATACAGAAAGTTGTCTGCTTTCACTTTAAAGACAGGAAAAAAAATGGAAGAAGAGAGGCTGAGAGGGGAAAGGACGAGCCTCTCTGGTAAACAGGAGACAAAGTCTGCTTGAGATGTCAATATGATGTTCCGAAACAGCAAAGAATGTGTTTACAGAGCAAACGCTTCTCTACTGTTTCCTGCGCAGAAGCTTGCTGTCCCTCCTTTCTGCTTTAATGAGATAACACTTCACACACACACGGTGCACGCTGGGGTAGAAGGGGATTAACACCTGCAATTGCCACCTTGCACAAATGTTTACCTGAAAGAGCAGGTTCAGTATTTCACAACTCATCTTAAGTTCTATGCTGTGAGATGATCTGACGGTGTTGTGTTTTCGGAAGATATGGCGTATTACGTTACGCTGCATCCCTAGTGGCTGCATCTGTAAGTGACAATTTTCGAGTCGTTTCCTGCTTTCAAAATGTTCGGTGACGTGGATTGCAGAAAAAACAGGAAAAAAAGTGTTGCTTTGCTCATATTTTGTAATTGGAGTGTGACTGTGTGTGTTTGTGTGTGTGAGCTCTTCTTATATCCTCTGCTCAACTCATGAAATGCTCATACCGCTATTTTTTTCCTCTTCTCTCT
Source organism: Hemibagrus wyckioides (assembly GCF_019097595.1). Classification (NCBI taxonomy): domain Eukaryota; kingdom Metazoa; phylum Chordata; class Actinopteri; order Siluriformes; family Bagridae; genus Hemibagrus; species Hemibagrus wyckioides. The sequence continues at coordinate 13,612,431 of NC_080725.1, forward strand.
CTCAGGATCCTGCGCCGTGTTCATTCAGCAGCCTCATGACATGGTTGTGGTTGCAGGGCAGCCTGTGACGCTACCGTGTGCCATCACCGGATACCACGGCATGGTCCTGTGGGTCAAAGATGGCCTTGCTCTTGGGGTGAACCGAGACATGTCAGGTCGGTGACATGAGTGTTTTTATGTAACATGTAATTTGTCTCCAAGAGAATCAAATATCATGGTGTATATAGTTAAGGAAGAAAACAGCTTGCAAAAAATAAAAGTAAAATGAAATGATGTAATAATGTATGAAAGCTAAAGAGATTTTAGAGAGATTTCTAGAGAGATTTTATTGCACATTTGACTTTTTTTAGTTTCTAAAAAATTCCATTTGTATATTCTGTGTTTTTTTTATGTGACATTTGATTATTTGGTGTATTAAACAAACTGTGAAATGAAAGAGAATTAATTACACGCTTTGTGCACCATTGTATATTTAACCGTAATAAGGTTAGTTTCTCTAAAATCTATGGCTGTTGTTGGCTGATTTAAAAAAGAGTGTGTTAGTAAGGTGTGAACTGCATCTCTGGAATTCTACTAAAGACTCCCTGTGGTGTTTTAATGATGATGATGATGATGATGTTGATGATGATACAACGGATTTCCTAGCTCTCACTTGGGTGCTGAGTTTGAGCCTGAATTGCATAGCATATGAGTTACATCATTATTAACCTCAATAAACCTCTCAGTGAGCCATCATCAGGGTGGAGTCATCCTTGAAGAGGCCACGCCCATCAGGGTAGAAAAAGAAGCTTCACTTTAAGGGCACAAGAGCACTCAAGAGGAAAGAGTATTACACTGGAAAATAAAAAGTGCACCTTTGGTACCTTTAGTACCATGTGGAAAGGTTTACTTGATGATTGTATTATGTAACTAAATGTACGTTATAGCAAGGTTTCCAGCTTGTTTCTGAGAGTATGAATTTCTTATGAATTTTCCTCTCTAGCTGTTGAAGTGAGCAACATCTGCATTTCTAGTGTAATTTTAATTTATGCAGTAACCCAAATAAAGGCACAAAGAGCTTGCACATGTGTCCTGAACATCACTTCTGCACCTGTGAAGTACAATCCAGGTCAACGAGACCCATTTTTAATTATGACAAGCGGAACACGTAAACAACAGCAAGAGTTTCTCTTTTTAACCACAATATTTAGGAAGAACAGAGGAAAGCTCTGAAAGTTAACAAACTGCAAAGCTTTACTAATTCCCCACTCACACCTTTATACCACAAACAGAAATATATTTTCTTTAAAAAACAAAAAGGGCTTTTTTGACCCTGGTGGCCTCCCACATTATGGGGAGTTGGAAGGAGTTGCAAAGACGTAGTTGGAAACTGAGATAAAATAACAAGACAACAGAGAAAGGAACAAAGAATCGAGCACAAAGAAAGTGGAAGTGAAAAAGGAGAGAAGAAAAATGAGCAACGCTGAAGTACGGAAAAAATAGAACATTCCCAGATAGATCACTGTATCTTTCATTTTTTCACAATTTGGATTGTTTATTGACATAGGCATGATCAAGGTGAGGTTGGCGTGGACTTCTGAATTATTATCAGACTAGATTTGTTAAATTGTAAATGATTTTTACATGAATTTAGCAACAAATAGTTTGCTGCGTGTCTTGGATTGGTGGCAAATATGTTCTAGTATCAGTATACAATTTTATTTTATTTAATATAAAAATAAAATAACATTTATTTGAATTTAAACCAGAGAACAAGGCTTTTTTAAATCTTGTATAAGTCAATAAGATTGTTTATTTATTTGTTTATTTATTTATTTGTTTTTTATATATATAAATATTGTATTATTAATTGTACACATTTATACATTATCTAAAAATAATTTTGAATAAACTGAATCAATTTAAATTGAATTTAAAACAGAGAACAAGGCTTTTAAAACTTGTATAAGTCAATCAGTTCAAATTACAAAAATTATGTATGTATGTATGTATGTATTTATTTATTTGTTTTTGTTTGTTTTAATATACATTATCTAAATAATTGTGAAGTTTGTTTTTTTTTTATTTAATTTTCTAATTAAATAAATAATAAATAATAAATCCTTCATTAAACATAGCTCCTCTAAGGGCTCTACTGGAAAAAATCATAAAAATGACTGAAGCACAGCACACAGCATAATCTATTCAACAAACTTCCTTATCGTCATGGACTAGTCATTTTGTTAGCTGTACCATGTCTGTTGATGATCTGCTGGCTGGGAGAAACTTGTCCTGGCTGTGCGTGTTATTGATTTAAAGGCGCACTCTGGATGATGGAATAAGTGTCAGCTGCTGCGTTAGCTTTGCCGCAAATTTGTCTTTTTTAGCAGCGACCTTGGGCGGCGTTTAGTCATGGCCCGAGTTCTTTAATTGAGCCTCTAAGGGCTCGGCTCGTCCCATTCCACTCACTCTCTCTGCCTCACTCTAAGCCATGAAGGCATCCCCCCTGAGGTGGGTGTTTCATTGGATTGCACTATAAAGGTGCTGAGGGCTGAAATCCGACGCTTAGCCAAACACCGTGGGCTGCTCAATAACCGCTCCTGTGCAGCTGCTGCGCAGGATAAACACTTCTTCATTTCTGTGAGCAATCAATGGCGAGCTGGAGGGGCTTCCAAATCTTTAGCACTGTGCAGAATGTAGGCTGCTTAAAAAACATTCTCATTCCTCAATCCTCAGTCTTCATTACTGCCTTAAAGAAGATACCATGGGATCCGAAGCTTTTATTTATTTATTTATTTATTTATTTATTTATTTATTTATCTATCTATCTATCTATCTGGTTAGGATAAACCAGATTTGTCCCTATTATCATATGTCATCATTCTGGAAGTCCCTCAGTTAGCTATAGCTTGTTGACCATATTGGAATTTTGCACTTTTTTATGGTCAAATAATGGATGGAAAAAAACAGACAGAATAGATGCTGATATGAACAAAAAACATAATGAAGACAACCTGTCATTAAGTACAGATACTCTACTCTTCTCTGCCATGCTGAAAGTAGGACTTGGAAACTTTCCTGATCGTAATTACAACTTGACGGATTATTCATGTGGAACATCCTAGTGGGAAAGTCGGATTTACTATAAGCTCTGGTCAGCTGACCTAGATATTAGTAGCTAATGGTAATGTAGTGTAATAGAACATGTGACAAGCCAGTTATCTAGTTAAGTGTATTGTTATAGATGAAAAGAAATTAATTAGTGTATGATCTTAATGTATATCACATATGGTTGATGTGAGACCTTCCCATCGTAGCACAAGATAGCCATTATCTATATATTTATCCTTGAGCTGTGTGCATGAAGTAAGCAGGAGAGATAGTTGACAGCCCAACACCAAACTTAGTAAAACTAGTAAAACTGTTCTAGCATCACCATCATTTGAGTTATTAACTATTTCAATAAAAAAATACAATTATTATTATTATTATTATTATTATTATTATTGTTGTTGTTGTTGTTGTTGTTGTTGTTGTTAATAATCATCATCATTTATTTATTTATTTAAGAAATTTATTAAGTAGCAGAACTTTTTTGTTTTCTGTTTTTTGGACTATTTTTGTTACAAATAGTGTTGGCTATTGTAGCTACTGATTTGTCTGTTATTGTTTTAGTATTTTGGCTTATTCTCTCTTTAACGTTTGTGTTGTTTCTAACCAAACATTTATTTTTATTTTTATTTTTGTTCAAATAAAATGCTTAAAAAATTCACAACATTCTTAAACTCAACTCACCAAGCACCTGGAAATGAAGACGGGCTGAACTACTGATCATGCTGACACTCAGACGTCTTTCTTCTTTTAACTCCTCTTCTTATTCATCTATTCTTACTTTGATTATACTTCATCCCAGAAGCCGGTAGATCTAACGCTTAACCTGAAATACTTTTTGGAGGTTTATCCATGCATTTTTATCTCTGACTGTTCCTAAAAAGGAAAGTGAAAAATGACTATAATAGGGACCTAGTCGAAGAGGATGATGTTCTGCTTCAGTAATTTTTAAGCGGAATGGAGCCCCAGGACAGCAAATGATAAAAGTTAACTACATTGATTCTAGATGAGACCATCAGTGAAACAGTAAAGCTAATGGGATGTAGGAGTGCTTACTGCTCATTTCCACTGAATTAGCATGAATCAGTGGGCTAGCACCACCATACTGCAGTCCACCATCTTTAGCTCGGTTTGCCTTTGAGGCCCTCAGCGAAGAAAACGTCTGCATTAGTAGGTGATTGGATGACTTTGTAGTAGTGGAGGTTTACCTCTTAATGGAGGCCAGAGTCAGTCAAGTGTCGGATTGGATTGCTTCGTCACAAACTGTTAGCTTGACAAATATAAACCGAGGATCATTGGAATAGCACATTTACTAACAGTAGCAGACATGCCTCCCACCCAAATAAGATTTACACACACATAACAAAAACAAAAACAAAATAATTTTTAGATTGAATTAAGTATCACATGGATTCTTTGCCAAGCGGCTAAGCGAAGCTGAACATTACATTTTATTTTCATTCGTTATGCTTTCATAATTACACTTTTATACTAAACAATTTTATACTAACCTTTTTTCCACAATGCATTCAATAAACATTCCACTGACGGGTGAAGGTTGTTAATTTGAAATGTTAATTTGAATGTCTTTTTTTCTGTCAGAAGATTAAAAAACCTTTGCATATTGTATCCAGTTCCCATGAGTTCACCTTTTATCAATGCAGGTGTTAATAATGTGTTATAATTAAATTATAACCTGATGTTTCAACCTCTTGAATATACACAATGGCTACCATCCAACAATATGACTAATCAAATAGACCTGATATGGGTTTAAATTGTTATTGTGGTAAAACCTAACCTTCCAGGAGTGTTGATCGTCACTGGTATATGACATAGAGAATAGAGCAGGAAGTTGTTTCAAAGAATCAGGCCAATGGTGCAGGTGGCTGAAATAAGGCTCCTGTGGTCTTAATTTTGAGGGGCTGAACAACGTGGGATATACTCGGAGTAAAGCCACGATTCATCAGAAATTAGAGGAGCCAGTATAGATAGTTTGAATTCCCTGCATAGACACCCCGGTCAGATTCTGATAGAACTGTATCAGGAATGTCCCTCTTGACAGAGACCTCCAGGGCAGACTCAGGACTCCTGAACAGCTAATGCCCCACATTTATCTCAATGTCTGTGGATTCAGCTGAAGCTTTAATCCTAATCTATAGCCAGACATAGAGAAGTCAGGGAAAACCCTCTGATCTCAGCCTGTTTCCACCATGACACCCCCCATCCCCCCACCCCCAGGAAACCGAAAAGGAAATTAATGACTGAGTTGTACATTTGCATTCTCTTGCCTCATTGAAGTTTTTTTGTTGGTTAATGAGCAGGTTATGTTTAATGAAAAACCTCCTTGTTTTCCAGGCTATCCACGCTACGACGTAGTGGGTGATCACAGCAAAGGCGAGTACCATCTTCTGATCCAGAGGACAGAGCTTGCTGATGATGGAAGCTTTGAGTGTCAGGGCATCCAGGCTGGCATCAGGTCACGACCAGCTCGCCTCACTGTTCTAGGTCAGTATGATCACCCATACAATATGATGACATTTTCTGTAAGGACGTATAGGTTTATTTCTGGAAGGTGTCTCCAGTGGCAGTACTTTTGTAACAGTCATAGGTAAAGCTGTTCTGTTAAGTTCTCACATGGGAAAGTCTTATGACATGCTGCAGTGTTTGTATTATTAACTTGCAGAGAGGGACAGTGGTTGGCCTACCCTTGTAGAAAAGGTTCTCAATTCTCAATAAAATTGGCATGTAATTCTGTGCTCCAGCACCTAAAAGTGAGAAAAGTGTGTTCTTAAAGACCAAATGTTTTTGGTACTAATTGCAAAGCAGCTGCTAAGTAATCATTGGAATCAGATAAGCTTGAAACCCTCTCAAATCAGGGCTAATCAGCTGTAGTAAAAGACCTCAGTTATGTTTTCCATCTCCTGTGATTATCAATCAATGAGATTCCAATGCAAATGTCCACCTCCAGGCAGGCAAAACGAGGCCTAATTATCATTATTGATCCAACCTGCTTGTTAAAGCCATGATGGATTTCAGAGGTATCAGATCATTATTCTGGCTCATGAGCACCAAAGCTCCAGCCAAGCAATCTGAAGCTGCTTACTTAGAAGGAAGTGAAGATGTCAGTGATTGCAGGTGCATTAAAATGATTAATTATAGATGAGCAGGCAACCATTTGTTTTTATTCTTAACTTTCTTATGTTTTATTTATTTTTCACTGCTCCGTTGGCAGAAGAGACAAATCATCAGGTTCTCCTTGGGCATAGCCATTAGCCTGACATTTAATCCCGCACAGACTTCTGAAAAGTTGCATACAAAGCTGTGAGCCAAGCTCTCCCAGGGTAATGAAGTTAATGTATGGGTGGTGTCAGGATCCAGTGCAGTCTGTCACTTCATTCTCACCGAAGACAGCGAAGCATGACTGCAACTAAAGCCAGACAGTCTCCAATTGCTTTGTCTTTCTTATCCTTGACAGGCAAAGCTCAGAATTTGTAGTGCCTGGTTGGACCCTTGCAGGGGAAGGAACCTATTCTAGTATTCTATACCATGTGTACAATGTCTTCAACAGTGATTGTGCAAACACCAGTCCTAAGGCCACTGCTTCCTCATTTGATTTTGCATATTGACAGTTTGAGCTAGATATTAAGCTAAGTAATTTAACGAGGCATGTTGGCATGTTGTGGCAATGCAGCACTTTGTCTTGTAAACCCAAGCAAGGTTTTCCCACCCCCACTTGATTGTGATATGACTCCTGAACCTCCAAGCAAGAGGTAACTTGGGTAATCATGTATGCTTGGCTCATGAATAAGTTAAGAGCCAACGCAGGTAATTGATTCCTAAAGCAGGGATACCTCAGGCTAATTTGATCCCAATTATCACCTTCAGCTTCTATGCAAATCATGCCGAGAAAACCTTGGTCTTTCAAATGTCTTTGTTTAAAAGAGACATCAGAATGGTGGTTTTTTGGACAGAATTTCATTCTGATTCAGTCTTGACAAACATGCTTATCTTTGTTGAAGCTACCTAAATCTCCAACACTGTCTGAAATATTCTTGGGGCAAGAATTTGTTTAACAAGATATGGTACTCTGTCCAAATAAATTTTAATGATAAGAAATGTAAATTCTTTGGGGTATTTTCCAGCGAATGAGTTATTTGCTTACTTGCTTGTCTTCCTTGTCTTCCTGAGATAATCACTGAGTTGAGCTGGAACGCCAGCTTTGGGAAAGACTGTCAGCAAGCAAACTTTTTTTTTCCATTTTTAGGCGAGCAGCAAGCCAATATTTGCAGCTTTCGCCAAACAATCCTCTCACTCCTCGCCTCCTGTCTGCCTTCTGTTAATGTCAGACTGAACACTGCCTCCTCTGTGGTAGATTGGTCTAGATAAAAAGCAAACAACGACAGGCTGAAAAGAAAATTGGAGTAGTTCAGACCTGAGGCCTGGATATTGTACTCCTTTCCCCATTTTTCTTTTGTTAAAGAGCCTTTTGTGATGTAAATGCAAGCTGGAGGTGATCTAACTACCCATTTGCAAACACCATTAAACTTTAATTTCCATAAATCGCCACAGAGTTTGGAACAGCTGGTCCTCATTTCTCAAATGTCATACTTTGTTGGCCAGGCAGCGATGGAACCGGGCACATCTGCAACTCTGCTCATTTCCGCTGACAGCTACTAGCTTGTAGATTGCCCCATCATGGTGGCAGCTATCCTCCAGGATTCACATTATTTCATACTCATTGAGAACCCAAACTTCATAAGCACCAACATCTTAGAAGCCTAGTTCTCAGAAACACCATATTTAGCTTGATGTGTCTGCATTGAAATTATAAAATCTCAGTGTAATAGCGTTATGGCATTGGAGGTTGAGAGGGAGCTGTAGGATTACGAGGAGAGGAGGGTGAGCTGTCATACAGTGTCATACACACTCCCCTGCTATTCCTGTTGTGTCACTGTGAGATGAGAACAGGTAGGAACTCGATGAGAACTGAAGAATGTAGACTCTGAGCTGAAAGCGTAGTACCTTGCTTTGCTTCGCTTTGCCTGTTTTTCTGCTTCTCCGGTGGCTAATTTCTTTTTCTTCTATAGGATTGTCCGTGGTTGTGCTTCTGAACAATTCTGAGGCATAATCATTCCTACATTGTGTTTTGTACTGTATGTGTCCTGTCTATTAGCTACTGGTTTTTAACCTTCTTATCCCTCATTTCTGTTTGTTGCCTAGGATCCACAGACAAATACATTTTCAACTCCGGACTTTTTTTCCAGCTTGCATTTTCGTACAGAAATCCAGAATTATAAAATCCTTTGTAATCTAACTACAGTTCCCAGGTGAAAAAACTGAAAGCCTAACACTGATATTAATTCATCTTTCATTCAATTAGTAATTCATTTTAATTCATTGATCTGCTGTGGTGACCCCGAACAGGGAACATGTAGATTTGTCATATAAGCTGTTCTACATAGGGTCCTACATAGAACCTTTTAGCGTTCCCCTTCCTTTATTTCTTAGAATGTAGACTATAAGGCTGAGATGCTTTTCTACTCACCATGTTTGTAAAGAGTGCTTGAGCGGATCCTTTGAATTCTCTCATCAACTCTCATTCACTGGATGGAGTTTATAGAACTTGAACCTGAAACTCTGAGGATCTGCATAATTTTATGCCGCCCAATGATTGACAGGTTCGATCAATAACCAGCTGACAAGCTGTGCGGCGTGTTAATCAGATCAAACATAATTAAATATCTGATTTTTTAAAAATATATTAATATGTTCACTGGAATTTTAGATTGTTTGTTCACAAGACTCGGACACAAGGCTTTAGCTTTAGATAATGTCTTTAAATCGCACAGCAAACACATACCCTGAAGTCTCACTCTCTCTCACACACACGCACAAGGACACCTCTGAGCTCCATTATTGTGCCCCTCAATCGAGGCATGTGACAAGAGGATTGGTACACAATGCTTTTCATCACAAACAAATAATCTGCAATCGGATGACAAATATTGTGTAGTCTAGTGTCTTACGAGTCAGCATAACAAGGTCGTGTGTGTATTGTGTGTGTTTAGAAAGGTTCTTTTAGCTGGTGAGTGAATAAGGCCGTGAAGGACAATGTTTACCAGCCATACAATATAAATGTACAAACCTAACACATGGAGTCTGGATAAAATATTGGAAACGTAAAATGGTTTAACAAGCAAGTTCTAGCACCTTTGTGTCAGTTTATCAAACTGTACAGCTCTCAGAAAAACCTCTAGAGATGTAAATTATTAATAATAACAGTTCATTTAAAGAAATATACAGATAAAAAATGATGACGGATGGAAGGAGTCTCTGATGGAAAAAGTGCTTTTCTTTTCAGTGGATTATTTTGGATTACTCATTTAAAGAAGAAAAGGAACTTACTTTATGGATGTTAATGGTTAATGGTTTATGGTTAAACAGCATTCATGGTTAAAATGTCATTTATTAACAAATAAACAATTATTTATCATTGGCGTTGATATTCATTGTTCTATCATTTACTCTGATATTGATTATTTTCTTTTATATGCACACCCTGGTACTTCAGCAACAGATTTTCCTATAGATCTATTTTACCATGTTAATGGCTTTATTTTGGTCCAGTGCTACCTCTTTCCAATCTCACATCATCAGGTGGTGTCTATTAAGCATATTTATCTGCAATCATAACAGCATCATTAACATCATTTTATTCGGCCAGCATTCTTTATGAAATGTTTAGCCACGTTAAGCCTATTGGATTCCTCGACAACAACATCAACAAATCCCCCCCCCCCCACACACACACACAGACACAACTTGTTATATGACTGTTGGGACCTGCTTGTAGACGATGTGATCCGATCTCGTTAAGCAAGCTCTCGCAGTTCATTTGGCTGGAAGAGAAGGCTAATTACTGACGCTTATGTGCAGCATGACTGTGATTAATCCCTCTCTGCCACCTCCTCCTGCTAGATACCAAACTCATCACAAAGCAGCTGCAGGTACGTTAGAAAATGGGTCACGTTTCCCCTCAGTGCCGCCTCCTCTTCTTGTTTTTTTTTTTTTTACTTTGTGAAATTGCTCCATTTTTCTCTTCTCTTCCCTCTTTCACCTCACCTCCACAGACCGATCAAGTCCGGGAAACGTCCCAAGGGCCGCATGTATCAAGAGGGCAGAGAGAAAAGTAATTTGGTGCCATTGAGCCACGGTAGTGTTGGGTATCGCTCGAGTGTTTCTGCTGCTGCGAGCACCAATTAAACAGGGCCAATTCATTCAGTCCACTCTCCCACGCGAGAGAAATCTATCGACTGGCCATGTTAAACTGTCAAAGAGTCATTACGGCAAGGAATATTTGCAAACATGACCGCAATATGGATGATGACAAAGATGCTCTAACTCAAAAGGGTTTGTTTGTTTCTTGATGATGATGATGATGCTAGTTGTCTTGGATAATCATTTTGTACAATGTCATCCTGTAGATGTTCCCTCAACCTGGAGAATGACACCATCAAGGCTTCTGTTATAGAATGATCCTGATTGAATCACAGAGTTTATATGAAAGAACTCGTTGCTATAGTAACATCTTATAGAGAAGCAGATCCTAAAGAAGATAAACTGTTGGAATTGTCGATGTTGGAAGTCTTCCGTGACAAGGTGTTTGTGGAAGGAGTCTCCAGTGCAAGTTTTCAAATTATTTTTGTCTTTTTAACTTAATGGATGAGAAAAAATTGAGAGGTGATGGTGAAAGAGCGACTGTTTATTTGTTCTAGTTGCTATAAGTAATATGCTACATTAAAGGAAACTATAAACAGATAAAAGTTACACTTTCTAATAAATAATCTTGTCATCTTAAAGGAGGTAAAGGAGGAGTATTTGCTTGTGTTGGGATCCTAACGAGAGAGACTTTGAATGTTTTTGTGTATTTATCTTGTGTAATGATTTTTCAAAGACGGATGGCGCAAGTGCCATATTTACGACGACCAACACAGGAGCTGCTCTCTCACTTTCAGGAGCGCGAGACTCCCTGAGCCGGAGGAGGCGACTTGATTGGTTCTGGTGAGGTAATTCCTGGTAATATATCACCTCGAGCTTTCCTCACAGATGAGTCAAGGCCAAACCTGACAAGCCTGTGAGAGATATGAATTTATCAGATGAAGTTCTCAGAATGGCAGTGAGACATGGATGACTCTTTTTCACTGTTTCTTTGAACGTCTTACTGACCTTTTTTTTTTTTATATAAAAAACACTGATTGTGGCTGTAATTTGAAGTCAGATGTGTATTTTTTGGGAAATGAATTTAAATACTCTTTCTTCCTAATGCTCCCTTTGGCTTCCTTCACTCATTCATACCTTCTCCATTTCTCTTTCTCTCTTTCTCTCTCTCTCTCTCTCTCTCTCTCTCTGGAGTAGTCAGGATGTGCCACCTGCTTGCTGCCTTTGATTTCGACTTGCCCCAGATATGCTCTGTAATGAGCAGGGTGCTCAATCAATAATTCAGCTGAGTGCGAATGGAAAGCAGTGATCAGAGGTGTTTAAAGAGAGGGTCGCAATCAGTGCTATTCAGGACCACCAAGTTTTTTTTCTTCTTTCTCCTCCCTGCTCATCCCTCCGACAGCTTTTCTTTCTTTCAGCTGTTTTTAGCTGACATTCGGCTTTTTCTGATTTTAAGGACACACACTACAGGTAGAAATGATGATTTGTCTCAAACATTTTGGTAGATTGATTACTTCAGAACACAATAACAAGACATCTCTTCAACTTGGTAAATAATGTACAACATTAACGTGTATAGTTTTCTGTTTAATTTCCTCTCATAAACTCCACAATGTCTGAAACTTAGCAACTGAAAATGCCATCTATCTGTCTGTCTGTCTGTCTGTCCGTCCCTCCCTCCCTCCCTCCCTCCCTCCCTCCCTTCCTCTATCTATCTATCTATCTATCTATCTATCTATCTATCTATCTATCTATCTATCTCTCTGTCTGTCTGTCCGTCCGTCCGTCCGTCCCTCCCTCCCTCCCTCCCTCCCTCCATCTATCCATCTATCTATCTATCTATCTATCTATCTATCTATCTATCTATCTATCTATCTATCTATCTATCTATCTATCTATCTATCTATCTATCATTATATAAACAGATAAAATGAGTTTTTCCTACTAGATTTGCATGAAGTATAAAGTACATGCTAATATGCAGGTATGTGATTTAAAAGCCTCTTGCTCATATGGAAATGCAGATTATTTCAAACAATAAATTAGATGAATATCAAATATTAATTACAGCAGAAGATTCATTGTTTTAATAACTGACCTGTTCTACAGTAATTTAAAGCTGAGATGGGGAGGAGATGAGACAACATATCTCTGTCCAGTCTCTCTGCCCATACAGTCCGTCCTCTCTCTACACGAGTTGCCTCTCATCCATTATTCATATTCTTCCTCCAGTTCCTCCGGATGACCCCGTGATCATCGGAGCGCCCGTGGTGAGTCTGAGAGCAGGTGACCCGCTCAACCTGACGTGCCACGCCGACAACGCCAAGCCGGCAGCCTCCATCATCTGGATCCGTAACGGAGAAGTGCTCAACGGCGCCATGTACTCCAAGGTATCACCTGCATTCACTCTGCATTTAAATCAACATGGTGGAGTGAATGGAGGCAGATTGAGGCAAACGCCACTTACTGAGCCTTTCCTAAGCTGCTGCGCAACCGTCTGCAATTTCAAGAGCCATAACGCATGTGATACTGTGCCTCTGTGCCTTACATGCTGTTAATTTAACATAGAAAAAAGCATCAACTTTAACCAGAAACCTTTAAGCAGTCGGAAGTAAAGCTGTAAAATAAATACAGGACTAGAATTAGATAAAAATCTGAAAGAAAATAAGTGTAACTGCTGTATTAGAATAGGAAGTAAGCACTTCAGGACATGCTGTCACAGGAAAATAATCAACTACTTCATCCGTGATTATTCAGCTACAAAAGAATGACACGGATTGTTTTGTTCAATTTCATTCCGTTCCTAACTTTCCGAATCGTTTCTCAGGTTTGCAACGAAGCATTATTATTTCATGAAGCCACCGTCTGGTCACATCCTCAGAAAGGTTTGTCGTCTCAATTTAATGACAAGTGAAAAGTAATTTTTAATTGAATCTTGGTGGCCAGGCTGAAGCTTCAGTGTCGTGATTTAAGCACAAGAGAAAGAGAAGACTTTCTATGCTTCTTAATTATAGATGGGTTTCTGGCACTTGGCTCAATTTAATATGCTCTGGGTGGAAAAAGAGGATGCTCTCTCTCTCTCTCTAGCTCTTTCCCTCTCTCTCTCCTACATTGGTGAAAAGAAAGATGCACTCCCTCGTTTATTGGGGCACCTCATCCCTTCTGAAGCACACTGGAGAATATCGACTAATTGCTGACTCCAGATTCAGATGCTAGTCATTAGTTATTCTAGTTAGTAGATTTTAAGCTTGAGTGAAAACAGCACTACTTTCCAATCTGCTACAAATATCCAAAACCTTCACTGATTGAAAGCTCTGGAATGAAGAAATGACCAAGAAGATCATTAACCACAAGCACGTGAAGAAGAAGCAATAAATGAATGAAGTAAATGAATAAATTAATGAATGACAGCAGGAGACAAGATTATAAACAAAAAATGACCAGAAACACAAAGAATAAATGAATGAATGAATGAATGAATGAAGGAGGGAATGGATGGAATGGATGGAAGGAATGGATGGATAAATGAGTGAGTGGCAATGGCTAAGCTTAATAATCAAATAATTGGGAAATGGGTGATGGATAGACTGAATGACAGCTGAATGAATGAATGAAAGATAAATATTAAGATAAATGTTTAAAATGTTGTTTTTAGTGGATCTGTGCTGAGAGTTGTGAGCGTTTTGTGGCTGCTTTGTTAAATCAGTGGAAAAATCCAATCTAATGCATCAGAATTGGGTCTAATATTACATTATTTTTATTTTTAGCTTCTTCTCATTGCATGATTTGTTGTTATTGACAGAGTCACTGTCCTTAATGGTATTAACTCTGTCTTTCTTTTTCTTTCCTTACCTTTTTATCACACGAGTCTGAAACTCTGTATGTGCACTGAGACTCAGCATGGAAGAGTAAGACAATAGCGTCTCTTTTGTCTTTTTAAGAAGACGCTACATTGATTTAAATCCTGAGCTGTTTGTTAACGTCTGCACCATTACGCGGATCTGACTAATCCAATCTCTCCCGATCCTCTCCTCTGTGTTCTTACTCACTTCATTATTAAACTTCAGGCAGGTGATCTTTAGTCTAACACTCTGCCTAACATGCTAGCTAGCGTATTTTTGTTTTTCAGTGGTGTTACCATCAGAGTTTTTCAGCAAGTTCTGTCACAATTTCTTTCACTTATTTATATTTTTGGATTTATGCTTAAAAAAAAATCTAAGTAACAAACCATTTAAGCTAAAGAACGTTTATGCTAACCAGCTGTTCAGATTAGCAGTCAAATATCAGGGAATTATTTCTAAGGCGTTATTATATTTCATATATTTTTTCTAGTTCATACAATCTCTTTCTTTCTTTCTTTCTTTCTTTCTTTCTTTCTTTCTTTCTTTCTTTCTTTCTTTCTTTCTTTCTTGCTTTCTTTCTTTCTTTCTTTCTTTCTTTCTTTCTTTCTTTCTTTCTTTCTTTCTTTCTTTCTTTCTTTCTTTCTTGCTTTCTTTCTTGCTTTCTTTCTGTGTTTTGATCCCCTGATGTTGTTTTATTTGGTAGACGCTGTTGCGTGACGGTCACAGAGAAAGCACGGTCAGCACGCTCTACGCCTCAGCATCTAACATCGAGAGCGGCCAGCGTATCACCTGCCGAGCATCCAACAAAGCAGCACCTAACGGCAAAGAGGCCACAGTCACCATCGACATCCAGCGTGAGCTTTCGTACCACCTCACACACTCATAGAAAATCAAAAGCACATGGTTTTAATGGGGAATAATACATGTTTTTCCACATTTTACTGTTTGCTCTTGGACAGTTTGCTATTAACTGGATGAGCCTCCATCCTCAGAGACGTCCCCGGCTTTCAGGGGTAGAAAAAAGTGTGTATTTGCATTTTTATAACCTCACCTGTCACTATGCCCAACAAAACAGATGCAAATACAATTGATTCTATTAGACAAAATATTTTATTGTTCCTGGGTTCGTTGTGATAGAAATACTGAAAACTACAGCTGTTGTTTATTGTTTTTTCTTTTTAATTGGGGGTTGGAGGTTCGATTCTCGCTTCTCTCCTGTGTGGTCGGAGTGTACGTGTTTGTCCCATGATTCCGGGGTTTCCTCAGCATTCTCTGGTTTCCTCTCTCAGTCCAAATACATGTCTTGTGGGCTGATTTTCAACTCTAAATTGTCTGTAGTGTGCGACTATAACTGTTGTATTATTATGTCATGTCAAAAAACCTTTTTTGTCAATACACAGATATAATCTAATATTAGCACATAATTCTAAAAAGTCAACCATCTCTTTTCACTATTTAACCAGATTCCTCATATGCTTTAGTAGAGTCTGTAATTTATTTTTGTGGGAGGTTTTTGTGTTTGAGTGATGCCAAGCAAAAGTTCAACAGCGAAGTCAAAAGGCAGCATGCGCCGCGAGCGGTGATATCTCCATTACAGAAAACTTGACCTCTGTCCTGTTGGAGTTGTTTCATTCCCTCCATCACAGCTCTTCATCACCAGGGTCACAGGTTCGTCTGATACCCAGCGCCACTTTCTGTAATGACACTGTAAATAAGAGCAGCGCAGAGGGAAAAAAACAAACATGTATATGCTCCATTGAGGAATAATTAATGTCCGGATGCAGATGTGAAGCAGACGTGTAGCGGATGTGAGCATTCTGCTCTCTGAGGACACTCTGATTCTGTTTCAAGGGAAAAAGTGACACAGAGTGATTTATTAAACTCACACAAATGCTCTAGCCTGTTCCCTTCAGAGCCCCTTACATACACACACAAAAAAAGCCTCCTCCTTCAAGGGAGACCTAACTGGATAACAAGTTTGGACATTTCTGTCATTTCACCTAATTAAAACCTGAAAAACTTTTAAGAAGAAAACTTTTGTTTAAAAAATTCAGGTTTGTTTTGGCTCATTTTTCTTATTTCTTTCTACACTATTTACACAACCTGTCTTTTTGGTTTGCTGAGAAACTTTAAATTTATGTTAAATTAAAATTAACAAAATGGCTAACTAAGAAAGTTCATGTTTTTAAATATGCTTCAATTAAAAACTCCTGATTTAATCAACATTAAAAAGGAGCAAATAATAAAGAATATATTTATAAATTAAAAAAAAAAAAGATTTCTTAAAAGCTATGTTGTCTCAGAGAAGAATAAATGGCTTCATACAATTAGGTATGAATAAAAAAAGAAAAGAAAAAAAAACGATAAAGGAGTGATGTTTGAATTCCAAATAGTTTATAGATTTCAGGTCAATTTTTGTGCGAGAATTGCAAAAATGTTATAAAGAAAAAATTTTATGAGTGAAAGTGAAATATATTAGGAAAAAAACACTCGTCTTGTGCTTTTATAGAAAACAGATTAATAACAGTGTGTTGATATTAATTAAGTTATTAATAAACTAGTGCTTTTAAATTTTTTATTTTATTTATATCCTCAAACCGTAGCAGTATTTGTGCACTCTGTTATTCAGCAGCTGTCTTTTCAAATCATAAGCCTCGCCATCACTACAAGGCATTATGAATGAAACATACGTCTCAGGTACAAACGTGTTTTCTTGCCGATGTGAACCGATTGTTAATGAGGACTCAGGGTGTTTTTACAGGCTGCTGATTTCAATCACGTTCGGACCTTCGAGAGATGAGGGTGTGAGATGTGTCCGCTTTGTTTTCAGGAAAAATGCTTTAACAAGATTGGAGTGCAGCATGCGGTAGAAAACCAAACAAAACTTTAGAGACACATGTATTTGGGACAAAGTGTTTAGAATGGATTTTTATCTGTTTATGCCTTGGAAACCAAGTTGTATAATTGCTGGCCTGGTTTTTCTACCACAGACAAAAAGATAAATAAAATCACAATAAAAAAGTAAAATAATTCTTTGGTTGTGACTTGAGCTCTGCGTTGTTACAGCACACGTCATATTGTGAGATGTAGTGTCATTGTGACTGAAGACAGCTGACGAGAAAGGTCTGAAATTTTAGATGAATAATTCAGAGTGTAAGTGCTTTTATGGTGCATGTATATAATCCAGCAATTAGAGGAAGGCATTAAACCAACTTAAACTCACTAACATTTTAACTTTTAGTTTTAAGAAAGAACTGATTGAAATTGTAAATTACAGATGCCACTGGTTAAAGCTGTAAATTACAGATTGCTCAGGTTGAAGATGTAAATTACATATGGCTCTGGTTGAAGATGTAACTTACAGATGGCTCTGGTTAAAGATGTAAATTACAGATTACTCTGGTTGAAGATATAAATTACAGATTACGCTGGTTGAAGATATAAATTACAGATTACGCTGATTGAAGATGTAATTTACAGATGGCTCTGGTTGAAGATATAAATTACAGATTACGCTGATTGAAGATGTAACTTACAGATTACTCTGGTTGAAGATATAAATTACAGATTACGCTGATTGAAGATGTAACTTACAGATGGCTCTGGTTGAAGATGTAAATTACAGATTACGCTGATTGAAGATGTAAATTACAGATTATGCTGGTTGAAGATGTAAATTACAGATTACGCTGATTGAAGATGTAATTTACAGATTACGCTGATTGAAGATGTAACTTACAGATGGCTCTGGTTGAAGATGGAAATTACAGATTACGCTGGTTGAAGATGTAAATTACAGATGGCTCTGGTTAAAGATGTAAATTACAGATTACGCTGGTTGAAGATGTAAATTACAGATTATGCTGGTTGAAGATGTAATTTACAGATGGCTCTGGTTAAAGATGTAAATTACAGATTACGCTGATTGAAGATGTAAATTACAGATTACGCTGGTTGAAGATGTAATTTACAGATGGCTCTGGTTAAAGATGTAAATTACAGATTACGCTGATTGAAGATGTAAATTACAGATGGCTCTGGTTGAAGATGGAAATTACAGATTACGCTGGTTGAAGATGTAATTTACAGATGGCTCTGGTTAAAGATGTAAATTACGGATTACGCTGGTTGAAGATGTAAATTACAGATTATGCTGGTTGAAGATGTAAATTACAGATTACGCTGGTTGAAGATGTAACTTACAGATGGCTCTGGTTAAAGATGTAAATTACAGATTACGCTGGTTGAAGATGTAAATTACAGATTACGCTGGTTGAAGATGTAATTTACAGATGGCTCTGGTTAAAGATGTAAATTACAGATGGTTCTGGTTGAAGATGTAAATTACAGATTATGCTGGTTGAAGATGTAAATTACAGATGGCTCTGGTTGAAGATGTAAATTACAGATGGCACTTGATGAAGATGTAAATTACAGATGGTTCTGGTTGAAGATGTAAATTACAGATGGCACTTGATGAAGATGTAAATTACAGATGGTTCTGGTTGAAGATGTAAATTACAGATGGTTCTGGTTGAAGATGTAAATTACAGATGGCACTTGATGAAGATGTAAATTACAGATGGCACTTGATAAAGATGTAAATTACAGATGGCACTTGATGAAGATGTAAATTACAGATGGCACTTGATAAAGATGTAAATTACAGATGGTTCTGGTTGAAGATGTAAATTACAGATGGTTCTGGTTGAAGATGTAAATTACAGATGGTTCTGGTTGAAGATGCAAATTACAGATGGCACTTGATGAAGATGTAAATTACAGATGGCACTTGATGATGTAAATTACAGATGGCACTTGATGAAGATGTAAATTACAGATGGTTCTGGTTGAAGATGTAAATTACAGATGGTTCTGGTTGAAGATGTAAATTACAGATGGTTCTGGTTGAAGATGTAAATTACAGATGGCACTTGATGAAGATGTAAATTACAGATGGCACTTGATGAAGATGTAAATTACAGATGGTTCTGGTTGAAGATGTAAATTACAGATGGCACTTGATGAAGATGTAAATTACAGATGGCACTTGATAAAGATGTAAATTACAGATGGTTCTGGTTAAAGATGTAAATTACAGATGGTTCTGGTTGAAGATGTAAATTACAGATGGTTCTGGTTGAAGATGTAAATTACAGATGGCACTTGATGAAGATGTAAATTACAGATGGCACTTGATAAAGATGTAAATTACAGATGGTTCTGGTTGAAGATGTAAATTACAGATGGTTCTGGTTGAAGATGTAAATTACAGATGGTTCTGGTTGAAGATGCAAATTACAGATGGCACTTGATGAAGATGTAAATTACAGATGGCACTTGATGAAGATGTAAATTACAGATGGTTCTGGTTGAAGATGCAAATTACAGATGGCACTTGATGAAGATGTAAATTACAGATGGCACTTGATGAAGATGTAAATTACAGATGGTTCTGGTTGAAGATGTAAATTACAGATGGTTCTGGTTGAAGATGTAAATTACAGATGGTTCTGGTTGAAGATGTAAATTACAGATGGCACTTGATGAAGATGTAAATTACAGATGGCACTTGATGAAGATGTAAATTACAGATGGTTCTGGTTGAAGATGTAAATTACAGATGGCACTTGATGAAGATGTAAATTACAGATGGTTCTGGTTGAAGATGTAAATTACAGATGGTTCTGGTTGAAGATGTAAATTACAGATGGCACTTGATGAAGATGTAAATTACAGATGGCACTTGATGAAGATGTAAATTACAGATGGTTCTGGTTGAAGATGTAAATTACAGATGGCACTTGATGAAGATGTAAATTACAGATGGCACTTGATGAAGATGTAAATTACAGATGGTTCTGGTTGAAGATGTAAATTACAGATGGCACTTGATGAAGATGTAAATTACAGATGG